>NC_030430.2:22735226-22882726 GCF_001660625.3 Ictalurus punctatus
TCAATCAATCACTCAATCAATCACTCAATCACTCACTCAATCAATCACTCAATCAATCACTCACTCACTCAATCACTCAATCACTCACTCAATCACTCAATCAATCACTCACTCAATCACTCAATCAATCAATCACTCAATCACTCACTCAATCACTCAATCACTCACTCAATCAATCACTCAATCAATCACTCAATCACTCACTCAATCAATCACTCAATCAATCACTCACTCACTCAATCAATCAATCACACACGCAATCAATCACTCACTCACTCAATCAATCAATCACTCAATCACTCACTCACTCACTCAAAGGTTTCACGGATAACTATGTTTGGTGTTTTTTTCTGTTAATGTTAAATATGGTTCGTGATGGCACTTTCTCCAGACTCCTACGGACAGAATGTTGCTTTGAAAATGCTAATCAATAGCATTATATCTGGGTCTACTCACGTGCCTCTTAAAGGCTCCTTCCACCTTCATCCCTGCATCCAGAACCTGATCAGGAACCAGGCAACTCTACACTCTTAGAAAAAGGTCCAATCTAGAACCCTTAACTTTGTTCAGTAACTTTGTTCAGAGGGCAGAATACAGTTATTTCCTATTTTAAAAAAGAGGGACAGAGAGAAACAAGGACAGAAACAGGGACAGATCTTAGAACACATAAAGTGATCTCCTTACCGATGTCCAATCTGGTGACATCTAAAAGCCAGCAACAGGAGGAAGGCGTAGGATCCGGCGAAATGTGAAATGACTCTTTTTTTTAAATGCTTGAGCAAGGTAGAATTTAAAATACCGACTTTAATGAATAAACGTTACCAGCCTACAGTTCCGATCGTTCATGCAGTGAGTCCAAAGCGACAAGACCTGCGAATGGACAGAAAAACACATCCTCATTACCTCAAGCTCACTTTGAAGAATGGCCATTTGACGTTTGAGCCAGCAGAGTTCAGCCACAAACACGTCCTGTTCACCACTTAGTGTTGTGTCTCCAGGAGCAGCACCGCGTTCATCACGCCGAGGACCCGTTTCTGCGCTGATCCACGTAAGCACCATGCAGTGACTTGATCTCCTCACAGATCTATCAGTAGAGGATCTTCAGTGTATAATCTCACACGGAGTACACACATTATCGCACAGTCTGTCACGGAACTCGCCGTACACCGTGACGAGTAATAATCCTCAACTTTAAAACAGACTCTGTGTAGAACCCTACAACAGCGTGGTTCTTAAGCAAAATAGAACCCTTCTAGGAAGCTAAAAACCCTCAACTATACAAAGAACCCGTTGAAGAACGTGTTTTCTAAGAGTCTTGGTGTAGGTAGATCTTCTATTTCTTCTCCAAACACCTCACCCCATCCCTCCAGTGTGTGTACATACTGTATATAAGCTACACTATTAGAAACGTTTAAGCGTTCGAACCCTTTAAAGGTCCTACGTCGAAACGTAGAGTGTTTCCCTATTAGAGGGGGTTCCACGTAGCTTTTTTTTTTACGACTCTTAATTATCCAATAAACGCTCGGAGAACCCGTGGAGAACCCTGAGAGTGACAGTGAGGCGTGAATGGGATTTTTCTCCCCTCTGAAGCATTCTTTGTATGAGTAAATCTGTAGTATATCTACAACAGGGTGCATGGTAACCATATTTTGTGGTGTGTCGCAGCAAAGGTCCGGAGCGTAAGCGTGGCTACGTCAGACGGCGAGATTTCACACACCAGCGGTGACATCGACGGGCGTCAAGAGGAAGACGTGAAAGAGACTCGCCAACAAGGTTCGTCCGTCATAGAGCGCAACGCCCGAGTGATCAAATGGCTGTACAGCTGCAGAAACGCAAGTGAGTCCGGGAAAACGCTGCGAGATCTGGATTAGTCCCGAAATCCCGAACGACTATGAACACTAACCCCGGGCGTTAATTCAACGCCGCCGTCTTCGCCGAGCGCTCGTGAAGAAATCGACATGTGTCGTAGGATGTCTTCGGCTCCACCTTGAAAATCCTTCCATCCATCCATCCATCCATCCATCTTCTATACCGCTTCATCCTTTTCAGGGTCACGGGGAAACCTGCAATGCCAGATAACCTACTGACTGTTACACAAAGAGCTGAAACTGGAGACTCCTTCCATACGTGCTTAAATAAACAACTCTTTACAGAATTCACTATATTAACAAGTCTAACACTTTTCTTTCTTAAATTCCAACGCGTTCTTAAACGGCGTTTCAAAGATTCCGCGGACGGTCTGCTCCCAGACAAGTCTCCGTGTAAGTTGTTACCATAGAAACGATAACGTATTAGAACAAAACGCATTAACATAAACCGGCGATTTGCAATTAGAGCCAGCACGACCGTCAGAGCTACTGTTACAGAACATTAATCAACACCGTCTGACCGACCAGCTCCGAGAATTCAACAGCGCTGCGGTATGAAATATTTTCCGAGAGTGGTCATCAACCCTGTTCCTGGAGACCTCCCTTTCTGCAGGTTTCAACACCTGTTTCAGCTGATCAAGAACTTCGTTAGGCAATGATTAGACGGTCAGGTGGACACGATTATGGGTGGAGCTAAAGTCTTCAGGAAGGTAGATCTCCAGGAACAGGGTTGCTGACCACTGCTTTACGACATCTTCTACATCAGTGTGCAGCTGGACCTTCTCAGAGACTTCTCGGTAATTCACTGAAACTGGGAGAAAAGCCTCAGTGTGTTTCTCAGCAACGCTTCTTCTGACATGCCATCGAGATCGAAACATCTTCAGTATGGACTCATGGTTTTATGAGACTTCTGCTTCTGCTAGTATCTTCTCCTAGTGTACTACAGTCGCTTTTGTTTTGTACGTCCACTTAAATTGCGTCGTAGCTGCACCCCACCCTGCAAGACCTCTTCTCGTACTTTCTATTCATTTACATATTAATAATATATGAATCAATATATCATTTAATATATTAAGATTTTTTATTATTATTACAGCCATTAAAAGGAAACCAGCTCTTAAATGTTTTAAAGTGACACCATTTATCAAACACAAGCGAGCTGCTACACGGTAGATGTTTTGTTTTGTTTTGTTTTTCGCACCATTCCGTGTAAACTCTAGAGAGTGTCGTGTGTGAGGATCCCAGGAGACGGGCAGTTTCTGAAATACTCAAACTGGCAACAACAACCAGGCCAGGATCAAAGCCACCGAGATCACATTTTTGGTTACAGTTACAAATCACTCCGTAAAAAAAACGAAGCGATTCATTATTTAGGTATTCATCAGCAACGTCATCCAAATATCGCGATATATAAAAAAATTATGTAATGCGATTGTTTTTGGATGACTCCAAGGTCAGATATGTAAATAAAGTCAAGCGAAAAGCAATACGATCTAAAAAATACTTTTATTTAGAGCTTAATGTAAGCTTAGAAATATGTTCAATGTTTGGATTTGTTTTTAATGAAATAAATAAATAAATAAAAGATTTTAATTTCTTTAAATTTAAGATTTTTTTATACGGTCCCTGATGCGGGTAACATCACATCACAGAAGCTAGGGTGACCATATTAGATATTCTGGCTTTCCAAAAAGAGGACACCTTTCGTTCTTTTGTAACAGTGTTACTATGAATGCAGACTTTAATACACTGAAAAAGACACGCTATTAGCATCGCATAAATATATATCAATCAAATTATTTCCACTCTGCCCACGTTTTACATTTTTTTCCCTACATTCTTCTGAATGTCCATGGAATAAAATTAAAATATCAGATGCCACGAGTGAACCTTCTGCCATCATTTATACATTTAAATGACCGTGTAATACGAAGCGATGTGATAACATGAAAATTTTTTTAAATGACCTTATATGGCCGTGGGCGTTGTTTCGACTCAATACAGCTGGCATCTGCTGCTATTGTCAAGCTGACAGTAGGTTAATGGTTCAGAGGCAGGAATTTGACCAATAGTTGCTGCGAGCCTTTTATAATCCACCAATCGGTGTTTGAGAAGGCGGGAATTACAGAGAGGGGTTAAAGCAATGCAAACATGGGCACACATGATGCAGTATTAGACCATAAGCACATCAGAATGAAACTAACGCCGCGGACGTTTTCTCAAATTTAGACAGTGTTTTAAGGTCCGAAAAAGAGGACGTGTCCGGGAAAAAGAGGACGTACGGTCACCCTAACAAAATAATTTCAGAGAACAACGTGTGTTCATTTCTAACAAAAAGAACTCAAAATGCGACTGCACCAGGAGGTTGCTCACGTGAGTCACGACTGGCGAGAGAGAACCAGAACTATAATCAAGCAGCTGTCTATATTGTGTTATGTCAAAATATTCATTTTGTTGATTTTAAATGAAAAAAATGTAATCCTGATAGTATCCCCCCCCCCCCCCCCCCACACACACAAAATGTACCTGTAATACCTTTGTTTTTACGTAACGCCGTTACATGTACTCCGTTACTCCCCAAGCCTGGCGATGTTTGAGGCGAACATTATCTGAAGTCCTTGACGTGTATCTGCACGACTTACACATAATACATTGCCGTAGCGCGCTGCTGCCACATCGCATAATCGCCTGAATGAGCAACAGTACAGGTATTCGTATTAACGTGGCAGGGAGTGTATATGTGTAACTGTAAGCGTGATGTTGTTTCGTGTACGTCTCATGCTTCTGCTATGCTTTATGGTTTTTGGTGGACTACATTATCTTCTGCTTTGTCCTTTTCCCAAAAAAGAAAAAAGAAAAAAAAGAAGAAGACATTTTTATGCTCTACAATGCTCTACAAGACTTCTTCTCGTACCCTTCATTTTTGGCGCTTGGCGCTGAGCAAACATTTGCCTGTGTTTTCTTTCTGCCCATTAAGGAAATAACCTTTAAAAATCCACAGCTTTTGGCTGTGCGTTACCCACCCGTCTTTAAATGTCTTCATGTCAGTTGAAATTCACTGAGCTCGTAACGACGTACCTACAAGTGTGTCAGCTGGGCTATTTAACAAATGCTTGGAATAAATAACGACCTTTTGGTGAGGGTTGGCTCTGTTCATGTCATAATATATCAATAGATGGAAAAAGTGAAAAATCCTTGTTACTTATAGTGCGTTATTATTTTGAATATAAAGAAATCAGCATTTACTGCCCAAATAAGCTGTTATACAGGGTTTTTTTTTATAATTTTCTGGAATTTTGCATTGAATATACTGTATGTCTAGCTGTGAACGTGATTTTACTTCAAAACTAGACTACTAACAGACTGAAGTTCAACAGACAGTAACTGTGTGTTTCTGGAATATGGAAGAATATGACCCTGCATGAACAGTGTTTACTTTTCATTGTGTAATACCTGTCGAGGAAGAAAGAAAGCCCAACCCATGTCTGCGTGTGTGTGTTCACACCTACACGCTTACATATCACTTATAAAACCGACCATGTTCATCGGCACTCTTTGGTCTACACTATTTAATTACAAAAGTAATGTGCTGCTGAAATGTCCGTGACTGAAATAAACCCCACGGTGAGCATAATGAAGTGTGTGTGAAAGATTTATCTGATGTGTTTACTTCTTACCTACTGAAATTTCACTTTGCCTTTATTGTATAAAAGGTCCTAAAGTATTGTGTATGAAATCCTTACTGTCTGGTTTGTTGGAATAAAATAAACGATATTGAAAAGCAGACTTGTAAAGAGAAGGAGAAGGAGAATTGGGTAAAAAAAAAGAGAGAGAGAGAGAGAGAGAGAGAGAGAGAGAGAGAGAGAGAGAGAGAGAGAGAGAGAGAGAAAAGCCCTAGATCACTAATCTTTGCAAAATCACATGTTCAGACATATCCGTGCAGAGATGCACATGCTCTTACCAGGGTTTAGTCTTTCTGTCTGTTTCATCAGTAATAAATCATACCTGTCCAGACTTCCTAAAGTACATCTGATCAAGTCTTCACAAGTATAAACACACACTATAGACTCAAACAAGGGCCGAAAGCAAAAGAGTTTCATGTTGTTTATTTTTTCAGCTAGACTAATAGATTTCCTGTCTAAAAACCAGTCATAATCTTATTAATAAAACTTCTATAGAACTATATACTTCTATATTCATTATCCATAAACCCTTGAATCTTACACCTCTTGTTTCAACCTGGCTCCTGAATGAGTCGTAGTATAAAGCATTTGGGGGGCATGTGCTCTCTGGATAACGGCGTCTGACAAATACCATAACTGTAAATAATATTGGAAAATAATCAACAACAATGCAGCGTGATGCGGCTCAGTGTGAGGTGGAGTTTCTTTTACCACCCTGAAGTTGCGTAATGTTCTATAACAGTATTCTGGGATGTGTTTTAGTCCTCTTTTACCACAGCAACTTGCCAATGATTACATGAAAAAAAAAAAGAAAAACATTTTAACGAATGTAATTTGTTTTTATCCATTTATAGTTACATTTTATGTTGTGGAACATCACTATGGAATAAGGGTTATTTAAAAAACACATTTTTTTTTTTTACCCATTTAGTATTGTGAAACATCCACAAGGCAAGTCAGTTCCTGTTATATCTTGTGTTATAAGAGCTATAAACAGTTATTTCCTCACCAGACAGTCTCTTGTTGTCTCTCTTAAATATAATAAGACAAAAAATATGCCGCTTGTCCTGTTATCTAGACATCGGAACGCACATGCTCCTCTGTCCTGGAAAACGTCAATTCATGGTTTTAGCGCTGACTGTTACAAAGTGCTGACGCTGGAGACTCCATCCAAAACACTAAATAAATGCCTCCTTACAGAAAACATTAAAAAAAAATCTGTTCATGTGAAGCGTCCTGCATACAAGTACCTGTGTTGCTATAAAACGCTTACATATTAGAACAAATTCATTCGTATAAACCTGCGATTTAGAGCTGGAATTATTGTCAAGGTTACTGTTATACAACCCCAATTCCAATAAAGTTGCCAATTAACCTAATTAGTTACGAAATGTTCCTCCAGCTGTTTTCTTTTTAATAACACGTACTTTTCCAGCCTTTTGTTGCCTCTGTCCCAACAATTTTGAGACGTGTTTTGGCCATCCGATTCAAAATTACCTTATTTTTTTCCCTTAAAATGGTACATTTACTCAGTTTAAATGTTTACTCAGTTTTCTATGTTCTATTTGAATAACATACGGGTTCAGGAGGTATGTTTTTATTTACATTTTACACCGCGTTCCCAACTTTTGTTTTGGGGTTGTCGAAAAATTCATCAAAACCTTCTGACAAATCATGTTGGAGAATTTAACACCATTACCTATAAGGAGTTAAATTGTATGAGACAAAATAACATCACCACGTGTTCATCTTTACAAATATAATTTTACAGTGACTTTATAAAATGTCTGTAGTTGGGCTGTGCAGTTGAAGAAAGTGTGTATAGGTCAAGGACAGGATATGAGACTACGTGTACCGATGCTTAGTTAAAATTCATTTTTTTACAGAATATTTTTTAAATATATTTTTGCTTTTATTACACTATATGGGCAAAAACTCGTGGGGTCAGTCAAGTGGTCTAAAAATGGTAAAGTCAATTGCTTGGACGTTTTTTAATTTTTCTAATATTTTTGGAGCGATGAACTCTATGTACTGGTATTGTAAAACCAAGCGATTTTTAAACATTTTTAAAAATTTATTTTATTTGGCTTAACCACGACGGCCATTTTTGTGTCATGGCAAACACATATTTTGGTTATACAGCTGTTTACGGAAAAATCAATATCTCAGTTCAGCATAGGCCTAGCTCCTGAACTTATCTCTAGACCACATTATAAGGTACATTTATATATATATATAAACATTTTAACTTAGAACTTAAGTCCAATTGTACTATTCAAGATTGCTCACAGCTCCACATTTAGGGTCAATTTATAATGGGAAGCTTTTGAGTCTTAGTCTTAATTTTTCAGGTGGTACCTAGGTAAGTATAGTGTGCATGCAAAACATTTCAGGTTTGAGAGTTCTCTTTTTAAAAAAAAAAACAAACAAACAAAACAAAACAAACAAAAACAAAACCCTTACTCTGGCACTCTGCTTCTTCTAGAACTCAATTAACAGATCTTGTATGGTAGCACGACTTGTACTGTTCTCTGCTTGATGTATCGCTTTGCTTGTATTTTCTCATTTGTAAGTCACTTTAGATACAAGCGTCTGCTAAATTAATACACTGGCATAAAGTTGGTTTGACGTTTGGACGTCCGATAAGGGACCGTCTCTAAAGTTACATACGACGTTGTTATACACGTTTCTAACTTCAATAGCATTTGAAGGGAATGACTTACAGTCACACACTTTACAGCTGGCTTAATGACTGTACGTCACTCCCTTCAAATGCTATTGAGCTTTAAATTATGATATATTTTGTGTATTCAATAATGAAATACATGTCAAATTTTAATGTGATTTAATAGTTTATTTTATTAAATATCATAAATCTAAAGGGTGTGCGTCATAGCTGACACCTAGATGAACACTATCCAGTTGGCTTCATGACTGTACTTCAATCCCTTCAAATGCTATTGAAGTTAGAATCGTGTTTAACAATGTCGTATGTAACTTTAGAGACGGTCCCTTAATTTCCACAGCTCCAACTTTATTCCAGTAATGAATACATGTAAATGTACATGGGTGTTATGGACCGGTGTCCACATACTTTTGGCCATATAGTGAAGCAATATGGTTATAAATGAAACACAAAATATTGCTCTTGGATCATCATACTATGAACACACTGAACACATACTAAACACCATTTACTCCAAAAATTCAACAGTGCAGTCACTGACTAGAACTGCTCACTTTTCTATGTTCTCTAATAATGAAGCTGTCCATCATTTTCTCTCCCTTTCTTCTGGTTCTTTTCATTCCCCTTCTCCCACCGAAAAAACAACAACAACAACAAAACAAACAGAAACAAACAAACAAAACAAAACAAAACAAAAAAAACACTGGAAACATGTGCGGCTCTTAGTCACGTGTCGCCAAGCCGCCTTAACAAAACACAGAGGCGAGAATTGAGAACTGAGAATGACTGACATCTTCAGGAGCCAATCAGAGCAAAGAATTCCGGGTAGCAACAAAAACAAACACAGACGCGTCGACCAATCAGGAAGCGCGCTGAGGCGTTCCACACCCCCCTGTACAGACTGTTTACTTCCGTCAATATTAGAGGGAAGAGAGAAGAAATTTCGTCCAGCAACAAAGGAGAACGAATCGCGGTGCGGAAAGTTCAATCGTTCAGCTGTTGTTAGATGTAATGCATGTTTGTCCTGACTAAGCGTTGTCAGTCGTGTATTTTCCAGCTTTTACCTCTTCATAAAGGTCTGTATTTTAATTGGTTTACATGAAGATAGACGTGCATTAAGCCTAAATCAGCTGTGTTATGTAAACAAACAACAGCATCAACATTTACACAGCTGGACAGATGCTTCTTCTTTCCTTTTTGTCATCTGTCAACACGTCTTTTCGTGTAATTTCTATTTGTGTTGTCTCTGTATAATCTTGAAGATGCCATTCTTGGGCCAAGACTGGAGATCTCCTGGCTGGAGTTGGATCAAAACCGAGGATGGATGGAAACCCTTTGAGTTTTTTGGGGCTCACAGTAAAGAATTTCAGCTGGAAGAGTAAGACTCCTACTTATTTTACCTTTGCTATTTCTTTGGTGCACAGACTGAATTATTATTATTATTATTATTATTATTATTATTATTATTATTATTATTATTATTATTATTTGACATGTATAAAGAAGGAAGAGAGCCTGAAATGGGCTCACTGTATTTACAAGACCTTACTGTCAAGTGGAGGAAAAAGTACTGCACTGTATCTTTTCTCATTACAGTAAATGTACCTCATTTCTTTTCATCATATCTTTTATATAATAATATGAATGTAGCTTCAAATGGTAAAATGATTTAAGATACGTAATCGGATCTTGAAATCTAGACTTTTTTTTTTTTTCATCCGATACTCATCCTAAAGGTGTGAGTATCAACTGCTATCGATACCATCTGATAGTTTGTTACTAAGCTCTAAAATTATTTTATCACCCGAAGCACTTCACTTAAAAATTCGAGTATGAAGTACAAACATAATAAAATCAATCCTTACAACAGCAACAGTACTTCCACACAACTGACATTAAAGCACCGATTATGGTTTTGAAACGTGTCTAATTTTGTTTTAAATGTCTCATACGATAGATTTACATGCATCCAAGGTCAAAAAAACACTTTAACGTGCTCATAATTTAAATTGCAGCATTACCGTTTTTCCGCCCGGTGTCACAAACGACTCGTTCAATGATCCGCTCTAAATGATTCGTTCTAAACTCCTCCTTTCAGAGAGCATACACTGCTCTGATTGGTCAGATGTACCGCTGTCGGTGTGTTTCCAAAAGGAAACGCCCACTACCGTAACGAGTTTCAGCTCCGTCTGTCAGCGAGCGGCCGATGAAGACCAGAGGCGGGGTTTTTTTGTTCCAAACCTACGTAGGTTAGTACAGGAAGTAAAGTCTGGAATCACTAACGAGTCATTTCAGCTGTTCAGAATCGATTCATTCTTTTAGGAGCCGATAACTCCGTTTCTCGTTTGCTTCGATTTGTGAAACTTTGCAGACGGTTTTACATTCACAAACAGCTCTATAACACACTACGTGAACGGTCATATTTTAGAAAAACCATAATAGGTGCACATTAAAGCAACTTCCATACATGCTGCTTTGCTGTTGTTGTTGTTATCGCATGATTTAGTTTAACCTGCTGTACGCTGTTGCGCTACAAGAAATTCTTTGACATATGTCATGATATATACGTTACAGCCTTGGATCGATTTCGTCTTATGTTCTTCAATATCTGATTGACCTAGTTTTTCAGGTCCTGGTGCATTTCTGTTAAGGATCACCATTGTACCTTTAATTAGTTTTTAGAGTAGATTACATTACATGCACCATTGCAGGTAAAAACAAACATACTAAAGGTATGAAAAATCTACATTTAAGGAGACCATGGCATCGTCTAGGAAAGGTAAAGTTAAGGTACGGTACCCTTTTTTTTTTTGCTCAGGAATTAGGCAGACACTTTTATATAAAGCAACATCTAATTAAAAGAGGATCTGACTGAAGTATGGACTATGGCATCATCTCTTCAGTTAATGTTTTATCAGGCATGGAGAACAAAATGGACTCTGACCCATCGTACAATTGATTCAGCATCCTTATAACACGATATAAAAGCAATAAAACGACGTTTATCTCCTGCTGAGATCCAGCCACTTTCCTACAAACAATAGTTAAAGAGTAGGACGTGTGTATGCATGTATACGAATATGGATTCACATATCATGCAAAGTGCTTTCGTGTACAATCAGCCGGGACAGACTTGACCGTGGCGTAATAACCCATAATTACAGCTCAGAAATGGAGGTAAGGTTGCATGTGGGCTATGTGAAAGAGCGTACACACAGAGGAAGTGGGGAGGTTTTTGACACGTGGACATGCCTATATTCGGCATACTGATGAGTATTCTTGTTTTCCCTTTTTACCACAAACACGCCCACGCTGTGTTTCATTTCACTGCACATGTTAATGTTTAGTTCCAGCAGAACAAATTAGACTTCCTTATTCAATTGGGTTTGATTTGTATAACGCTAGACATTGTCACAGAGCAGAAACCTGACAGTGGAAAGGAGAAACTCTCGATTTAAGAGATGACGAGGAAGAAATCTCGGAGGAAACCGACTCAAAATGGAACCTGGCCTGGTCTGGGTGTCACCGGATACTCTTCTACAGCTGTAGACTACAAAGTCAGACAGCACTAAGTCTGAGCAAACTGCGAATAAGAGTCCTGGGATGAGCACAGGACAGAATTTATGATTGCAGCAGCCTTTCTTGGGTACAAATCGACAGATAAAATTGTCCACTGAAGCACGGGTGGGACTTGACGCTGTTTTTTGGGAAGTGCAAACAGACATCATGTTAGACGCTTTACAATGTCACCGATTGTAACAATTCTAACATGTAACAATGTGCCGGAAAAGCAGCTCTAAAGGTCCAGATCCAGGCTTGGTTCGAGGAAAGATCCTTCTGTAGCTAGTGAACTAGATGTATTCTGTGACTATAATGTCACTATACAGTGCTCTCAGGGCCTGTGTACTTTTTCGTGTCATTAAGAGAATTAAGAAAAAAAAAAAAAAACCCCAAAAGATAGTTTGATTATTGTTTCAAAATCCGGACAAGAAAGGAAAAGTCTGTTTTGTTTTTTTAAAAAATGTAATAAAATTTTTTATTATCCAAAACAGCAGATACAACATTTTGAAAAAGTAAGCAGGTAGAAAATATAAATATTTACGCATAGAATTATTCATTGTCTTCTCAACGGGACTATTATTGTTTCAGAATATGAACTGGTTCGAAAGCCATAGTTAAAGCTAGCTGAAAGCTAGATTTATTTTCTGGCCTTGAGCTAAAGATTTACACCCACTCGGGCTTCTCAATATCGGACACTTTTACTGTTTTAGCTTCTTTTGCGACTTAATTTTTTTAAAAAAATTTGTTTTTAGAATTTTCAAACGTCACGTTTCAAAGGAGAACGGTGGCTTAGTGGTTAGCATGTTTGTCTCGCACCTCCAGTGTTGGTGCTCGGAGTCCTGCCTCTTTTAAAGACGATAGTAAAAAGAGAATTTTTTTCTATTGTCGGTCTTTATTTGGTTTAATTCTGTTTTCTATTTTACTTTTCTTTACTCTCTTCAGCACGTTGGTCAGATTTGCTGTGTTAAATGTGCTATATAAATAAACTTTACTTACTTACTTACTTACTTACTCTTCCCTATGTGCGCAGAGTTCGCATGCTCTCCCCGTGCTTCCAGGGTTTCCTCCGGGTTTCCTCCCCCAGTCTAAAGACATGCGTTGTAGGCCGATCGGCATTTCCATAATTATCTGTGTCCATAATTGTGCCCTGCGATGGGTTGGCACCCTGTCTAGGATGTCCCCCGCCTTGTGCCGAGTTCCCTGAGATAGGCTCCAGGCTCCCCACGACCCTGTGTAGTATGGAAGCGGTATGGAAAGTGGATGGATGGATGGATGGATGTCAAGTTTTATTTTTGTACCTGCGATTACTGACAAAAAAAAAAAAGGAAAATGACTTCTCATGTGTGGGTTTTAAAATAATAGTCAATAGTGACAGGAATTGAACATACATGGACATTTTTTTCCTTTTGACTTCAGTGAGTAACTGAGACTGATCTGCTGCCTGTACTCCAAATCCTGTTCATTTTCATTTTTCACATCCATTACTGTCTTGATTTGTCCCCCCCCCCTTTACTACAGACTCGACAATGAAAACAAAGAGAATTTATATGCAGGAAATGTGTGTGAAGTAGCTGCCAAGAAAAGGAAAAAGGACTACATCAACAACAACACCAAATCACAGTGTAAGTACCATCTGTCAGTGTAAACCAGCGAAACCTCTCTTAGTATAAGAATAGTATAAGAAATCTCCAGTTCTCGCATGAGTTTTTATACCATTTATGGTAAAGCCAGATAGCAGATGAGCGATGGCCGAGTGCCGGGGCACGCTCACCACTTTAATCTGCTCACATGGCAGTTTGGAATGAAAAAATTTGAACCTGCCTACAAGAACACAGCTACTACTTGCCCTCAATATCTCAGGATCTCAGTATCTCAATATCTCAGGCATGGGATGGAACAGCTCGTACAGCTGCGCCACTTAAAAACCTGCGCACTTGATATAATTGGTTGCATTTGGACATTTTTGGCTTAGATTCCATCTGACATTTGGCTGCAAACGAAACACTTTGCCATTGCCACAGCTTCCCCATATTTGGCCTGGAATCATCCGCTATCCCATCGGTGAGATTCCCGAAAGGCATGCAGACATACCGGCAATTTTTTTTCGCTACACCGTGTGATACAATTTAAATAAACAAATAGTTCTCGTGAAAAATTCATACAATTTTTCAGGAAAATACAGAACACGTTTTCCACGCGACATCATGTTGAGCATCGACGATACAAGTCCTCCTGTTTCTATAGAAACGCTCATTCTCTTAGCAGCCTCTATTTGTTTCTCTTTCTTGACATTATTATGACAAAAAAACAAAACACACAGCTTGAGATAACCGGAAAGTCCTAAAGACTTTCCGTAAGAAAGAGGAAAAAAAAAACGCTCACACTGGAGACTCCTTCCATAAAAGTTGTAAACGTCTTCTTATAGAAAACGTCCATCACATCCGCCATACTAGGCCCTGGGTGTTAGTTGTTACTACGGAAACGATAACGTGCGTATTAATATAAACCCGGGATTCACGTGTCAGCCAGAATTATAGTCCGAGCCGCTGTCATGGAACATGAGTCGACACCTTCTGACCAATCAGATTCGAGAATACAACCTCACTGTGATTCTGAGCAGGATGATCAGTGTGAATATCGAATGTAGTTCCCGAAGGGCTGCACTGAATCTTTCAACAACAATTTATACTGATAATCATGTTGAAAAGTTTACACCCCCCCTGGTTCTTAAGGCATCGTGTTGCCTTCTTGAGCATCAGTGAATGTTTGGACCGTTTGTAATAGTCGTGTATGAGTCCCTCGGTCGTCCTCGGTGTGGAAATACGGATCTGAACATCGTATAGTCGTTGTTGGAAAGGGGTCAGATATGCGGAAGATGCTGGAAAAGTGAAGAATGTACAGGACTTGGAGGATTTATCACAAAACATAAAAACAATCATGTCGTTGTGTAAACTTATGACCTTAACTGTATATTGTATGTGTGTGCAGTATTTGTCTCTTTTATGACTTCTGATCTGGGTTTACGATATCAAAGTCAAAATCAAGTCCCTGGTCATAGCACAACTTCTACTCGGTAAAATAACAAAAACAATCCTGCAGCCATTTCTGTTCAGCGTTTACCGTTTGCACTACGCATGTATCTAAAACCTTTACACGGCTCGGCCAAATCACCACCGCGCCCCAGCATTCACTGATGCACTTCATACCCCAATCAGCAGCGTAATCACCGTATGAATCTGTTTGTGTTTAGTTCTGTACAAGGAGCGCTGGATCTACGTTCAGAAAGAGAGCACGCGAGAGGTGAGCCGTCCGTTCCAAACCGCACTCTTCCTTCCTAAAGGTCGGTAAACGACCATAAACGTGACGGCTGTGTTTTATTTGTGTGTGTGTGGTGTTCTAGAGACATGGCTACTGTACGCTGGGGGAAGCTTTCAACAGGCTGGACTTTTCCAGCGCCATCCAGGACGTGCGTCGATTCGACTACGTGGTGAAAGTACGACGTTCTGCTTCGTTTATAACTAGAACGCCCCTTTCCACGAGGCGTCGTCTCTCACGCACTGTCTCGTTTCTGTCTCTCTAGCTGCTGCATCTAATCGCCAAGTCCCAGCTGACGTCTTTGAGCGGAGCCGCTCAGAAAAACTACTTCAACGTGCTGGAGAAGATCGTGAGGAAGGGTGAGAGACCGGCCAGAAAGCAGGCTTTCCTTTTAATCTGTACATCTCTTTCCAAGGATCAGAAAGCAGTTCTTTTTCATTCGGATAGATACGGATATCTGACATTCCCGCTCAGGCGTCCCATGCGCCCCTCTTTAGGTTCGAACTTAATGAAAGAAAGGTTTATAGGGTTCTTTACATATGATAGGCTGCTCTGCTTAGAGGAAGCCTAGAGCATCGTGTGTATATTTATCTCTAGTGTTTTCAGGGCATCCTTCTGCTTTGCCGTGTGATTTTGTTTCCTGTGGATTTTGCAGGAAAAATAAATACTTCCCACACATAAAAATCCCCCATTCTTCGAAAAACCCAGGCCTAGCGGCGGCTATCTTTCAGTGTGATGAATTCTGTTCAGGAATTAAGACCTGTTGGGAAAATGTATAGGTATACTTAATTAAAATCACATTGTAATTGAAAAAAACAAAAAACAAAAAAAAAAACTTTATCGCCCAGTTAAGCATTTCTTAAAATAATGTTTTCTCATTGGAAGAACTTTTGTGTCGCGTTGTATAATAGGGGAGAACCGGATGGTGCGCGGAAACCGGCCAAGATTAAATTAGGGAGAAAATACAAAAGAAAAAAAAATCTCCAAATATTTCTAAAGCAAATAACGAAACCCTCACCCTCTAACTCCATATTTAATCTCATCTTCTTTAAAGCAGAGTTTTGTATACTGTTCCAACCACAATGTAGATATTGTAATGCTTGTTGTTTATTTTTTCTAATTTAAAGTGGTTTGTTGTTGTTGTTGTTATTGTTGTTTTTTTTTAATGGACTTAGCTCTGGACGATCAGCAGAACCCACGGCTGATTAAAGCCTTACTGCAGGACCTCAGCTCAGTCCTTGGGACTCTCATCCGTGAAGTGGGCAAGTCTGTACTTGTGGGCAACATCAACATCTGGCACTGCCGCCTGGAAACCATTCATAACTGGCAACAACAGCTCAACAATTTACAGATCCCTAAGGTTTTAAGTGTGTGTGTGTGTGTGTGTGTTGATGTGGTGAAGTTATCTGAACAGTCTGAGCAGGATTTCATTTCGAATGATTGTTGCCCATCCTGACTTTGTTAAGGAAGTTAACTTAATCGCTAGAGGTCGCCCGATTGATCGGTTTTGCCGGAATCAATCAGCTCCGAAAACCGATTGGCGGAAATTATTGACAAAAATCCACGCTGATAGGTTGCGTCCGATGCGGGAGCGGCTGAGAAGAGTCTTCTGTCACTATACAGTACGAGAGCGACCTCTAGAGGCCAAATTAAAACTGTCACTGACAAGAAACCCATAATCACTTATAAATTTGATTTGTTATTTGAAGTGTTTTTTTTTGGTTCAGTTAGGATGTATATCTTTTATTAGGGGTTCAAGCCCCAAAGGGCTGAAAACCTACTGTAATTGTAAGGAATTTATTATTATTATTTTTCTGCCCAAATACCGATTGTGTAGAATCAAACCACGAGTCGTAAAGAGCTGAAACTTTGAGGGAAGGTAGTCCCCCAGTGTACTACAGCGTTGCAAAGTTCCGGCCCGATCGGCCAGATGATGGCGCTGTAGTGAGCACTTTTATAAAAAATGGCCATAACTTTTGAACCATTTCGAACAGATTCGAACAAAAGGTATATATTTTCCACCATCTTGGATTTTTCATAAAACCTACTTTTGCGAATATGAGTAAAAAAAAACAACAACATGAAAATGGCTGTATAACTGGTGTGTAAATGACCGCATATTATCCAGAATTTCAGACATACATATATTGTTTGTATCATACATTAGATCTCCTCATTCTGAACAACTTTGCCTCTAAGACCACTGCTGTCAATCAAATCGTTGATTAAATATTTGAGATTATTTCAAAAACCCAGTTTTGCGAACTAGTCCTAGGTTGAAATACTTCTATTGCAGGATTCTTTGGACGCCTTAGATCAATAATTATATAAAAATAAACGTTTTGATTTACCCTCACGAGGGCACATCAGAAAGTGGGCGTGGCCACTTTTACTTAAATGGTTATAACTCTTGAACAGAAAGAGAGATTTTCACCAAACTTTGGATAGTAATGTATGAGCTCAAACTGAGGACACAAGTAAAAAAAAAAAAAAAAAAAAAAAACTAAGTGTGACCAGTTGGTGGCGCTACAACAGAACAAAACATGAAATTGGCACTAAATGTGGAACCATAGGTCCAATAGACTTGATAAATACATTTTGCAAGAATTGTCCTTGTCCACGGTCAACTCAGCGTATATACAAGTACAATTGTGAATCTTGAAAAACATGGCCGCCATAAATCGATCAATGTCCAGCGGCTATTAGACAAGCTTAACGAAGGCCGATATTTCTTAAAATGATCTTGTCTTTTCTTTGACTCAGGTGCTTATACACAATATTAAGTCATATTTTTTAACGTCTTTAAGGGCCCTAAACGGCTTGAACCCCGATAATTGCTGCTTGCAGCTATATTTTACTTTAATACTTATCAATAGTTAATATATATTAAATGTTTATGTATTTATTTCATTTAAAAAGTAAAATAAATTTCCTTGGTACTGTTTTGATTTCTGTAATAAAGTTCTGCAATATTTTACTTTTAACAATTTTATGGATCAATTTTAAAAACTATCGGTTGAGTAATCGTTTACCGGCAGGTACTGAGCAACTTCGTTATCGGGATCTGTAAAGTCTATCGGTCGACCTCTATTAATCATTTTTCACTTCTTTGGCTCGGTGTACTACTTATCATCAATCACTGGATTTAATTACACAGTATTGTGCATATAATAAATGTTGTCGTGTTAGCATTTACTTTGGCTCTTAACTTGGCTAGCTGCTTAAAGTTTGGGATTTTTGGAAGGAGTCTCCAGTGTCAGCGCTTGCAATTTTTGCAATTCTTGACAAATTGCTGTGGGGTAAGATAGATAAAACACCTTAGGACATGTTGTTATTGGAAAACAATCAACTTGGGGTTGGTAATGGTAATCCCATTTCTCGTTGCCTCGCTGTGTTTTATTTCTTACATCGTGGGTTCCGGTCATGTCGAATTTCCTGTCTGGTTAAACGTTTTCCCAACTCGTAATTACCAGTTTTGCGATAGCGTGAGATCACGTTATAAACGCACGCAACCAAAACAATTACAGCAGCTTCTAAAGTGGAAATATTTAGGCATGTAATGACAGGATTGAACTCTATATTTGTCTAACACTCCCTGTCGTTATCTAGTATCAACAACATCATGAGTAGTTTAGCATTGAGAGTTTTGTGAGTGAGCGTTTCCATAGAAACGAGGGAAACGTTCAGGTACTTGTAGAACATCGGAGTCATCATCTTGTAATCATCGTGATTACAGCATGACAGACACATTACAGATTTGCTAATCTCAGTGCAGTCGTGTATTTTCGTCGCTGGATTGTTTAGCTTAATGCTGTTGAACTCCGTATTTGTTTATCTTCTTATATTAGCGGATACGTTGCGTTAATACTAACAACACTCCTTCCGCTTCCAGCGGATCTCCAACGGCATGACACTGAGCGACCTTCCACTACACATGCAGAACAACATCCTGTACAAGTTCAGCGATGCCTGTGACATCATCAACCTGGGACAGGCCACGCCCACCCTGCACATGCTCAGCGAGGACCGGCAGCTGTGGAAAAAGCTGTGCCAGTTCCACTTTGCCGAGAAACAGGTGAAAGAGAGGGCATGAGGAGATTTTTTTTTTCTTCATTTCCCTTTTCATGATCAAGAGCTCAGAGACAAATAAAGGGTGACGGGAACAAAAAGATATAAGGGGGGGAAAAAAGTTATTAAGTCATGTGTTGGTGTAGTAGCAGAGGCGAAAAGCAAGAATTCGAAGGTTTAGTGTGGAAGTTTAGTAGAGAACCGGTCACATGACCCAGTGTGGAGGCGTGAATTGTTTTATAGGCGCTGTAGTAAAGTTGTTATGACGGCACCGTAAATAGACGTTAAGTGGTCACTTAGCGTTTGTTCCTGTTGACATTCTTTTCTCGTTTAGTTAAAAAGAAATATCTTGATACGTATCGTATCACGTGACAGGATATTTTTGCCATACTTCCCAACTCTTAAAATAACTGTAGAGCCACTACAAATACATATGATTTTTTTTTTTTCCTCTCTGGAAAGGAATAAAATACTCGGGATGTGGGATGTTCCAGGAAATTAACGAGTGGTGTGATGTGGCCCGACTCAAAACGTTCCGGTTACCACCATGGGGATGGTTATTTTACAGCATGTTCTGAACCGTTTTGAAATTTTGCGCCAGGTTTAATAAAATAAAATAAATAAATAAATAAATAAATAAATACGTCATACTTTTGTCTGTTTATAGCTACATTTAACGTTGTGGAACGTTTGCGAAACAAGTTAGTTCCTGTTATCACTTTCATCTATAAACACTCGTTCCCTCACTGATCTCTCCTTTATCCTCTCTTGGTTTTAATGAGACATAAAGTGCAGCTTGTCTTATTGCAGAAAGCCCCAAACCCCAACGTCCTTTCTGTCAAAAACATAAACGTACAGCTTTACCTCTGACTGACTGCGCCAACACTGCAGACTCCTTCTGTAAACGTCAAATAAACGTTTTTTTTAACGCGTTTAGGTGGCGCATCTACCGTACAATCCCCTGTGAATTAGTTGTTACTATAGAAACAGTAACATAATAGAACGAGCGCGTTGATTTAAACCTGTGATTTGCCTCGTAGCCGGAACTACCATGAGAGCTGATCTTAGAGAAAACTAATCACCACCCTTTTGACTTGAGCAGTGCTGCGGCGTGACGGTTTACTCCGTGTGTCCTTTATGGAACTTCTCATCGGTGCTGTGTGGGTGATGTTGTTCTGACTGAATCCACAGAATGGCAGTGTAGGTGAAAAGTCAGCGGCGTGATGAGTTTCAGGAGCGATGCTGTGTTTGTCGGTGGCACTGTGTCTGCTAAATGCCATAAACGTGCGTGTGTGTTTGTGTGTGCGCAGTTCTGCAGGCACTTGATTATGTCAGAGAAAGGCCACGTGGACTGGAAGCTGATGTTCTTCACGCTGCAGAAGTACTACCCAAAGAAGGAGCAGTACGGCGACACGCTCCACTTCTGCAGACACTGTAGCATCCTCTTCTGGAAGGTAAACTCTCAGACGCTGGGAACGACTCGCAAGGTGTCGTCAGATCTTTACACAGGACGCACTGCTTTAAGCCATAAAGGTCCTGATGGAGATCGGCAGGCAGTGATGAATGAGGCTTTTTTGCGAGAAGTATATCAAGCTTCTGGGGTAACTTCCAAAGATTTATTCACAAGTTTAATTATATGCACCGATCAGCAATAACGTTGAAACCACTGACAGGTGAAGTGAATAACATTGATTATCTCGTTACAGTGGCACCTGTCAAGGGGGTGGGATATATTAGGCAGAGAGTGAACGGTCAGGTCTCGAAGTTGATGTGTTGGGAGCAGGAAAAATGGGCGAGTGTAAGGATCTGAGCGACTTTGACAAGGGCCAGATTGTGATGGCTGGATGAGTGGGTCAGAGCATCTTCAAAACGCCAGGTCTTGTGGGGTGTTCCCAGTGTGCAGTGGTTAGTACCTAGTCCAGGAAAGAAGGTCTGATGAATCACGTGTTCTTTTACATCATGTGGACGGCTGGGTGCGTGTGTATGTGTCACTTACCTGGGGAAGAGATGGCACCAGGATGCACTATGGGACGAAGGCAAGCTGGCGGAGGAAGTGTGATGCTCTGGGTAATGTTCTGCTGGGAAACCTCGGGTCCTGGCATTCATCTGGAGGTTACTTTGACACATACCACCTACCTAAACATGGTTGCAGACCAAGTACACCCCTTCATGGCCACGGTATTCCCTAATCACAGTGGCCTCTTTCAGCAGGATAATGCGTCCTGCTACACTGCAAAAACTGTTCAGGAACGGTTTGAGGAACATGACAAAGGTGTTGACTCGGCCTCCAAATTCCTCAGATCTCAGTCCGATTGAGCATCTGTGGGATGTGCTGGACAAACAAGTCCGATCCATGGAGGCCCCACCTTGCATCTTGGTGCCAGATACCACAGCACACCTTCAGAGGTCTCGTGGAGTCCATGCCTCGACACGTCAGAGCTGTTTTGGTGGCACAAGGTGGACCGACACAATATATTAGGCAGATGGTTTTAAAGTTATGGCTGATCGGTGTACAGGTTACTTGTGAGCAGGGTCTGACTGATATATTTCGGTTAGCTCATGAACTTGTTTTGAATGCCCTCTCTGAGTACAATTTTTTTTCTGCATTTGTGGAAGAGGGCAGTTTAAAATTTTTTTGAATGATAATATGTTGAACTCTACAAAGATGGTTTCCATTTTGGAGAAACGGTTCCAAGCAGAACTAAAGAACCCTTGGGGAACCTTCCCAGCACTCCATAGCCTCCAAAGTACTTTACATTTGCTAGTATACTAGTGCTTGTTACAGACTTGTTTTCAACCTCGAAAGAAATAAATTGAGGCTGGTAAGGGAACGACTGTTTACAGCTGCTATATCGTAATTAATAACAATAACTAACTCGTCTTGTGGACATTCCACAGCATTAAATGTTACTATAAATGGTTTAAAGAAAGTATGATGGGTTGTTCGTTAACAAATAAAAAAATGTCGTGATATAAGCATATTAAAACACTTTCGGAGGTGCTACAATGCTAAAATTCTACAATGCTCTCCTCTGTGACCTTTAACCTTTGCCCTTTTTTTTTTGCTCCGCTGCTGGTTTGCTTTACCGTCCCACCCCGGCTTCTTCCCTCCTAAAGGACCGACACGTGGCTTTGCTCTTGAAGGTACAGGCTTAAAGGAGTCATCATTCACTTTGTGTTTGTGTTCGTTTCTTCTGTCCTGCACTGACTCTCCTGTCCACCCATCCTCTCCTCCGTTTCATCTTTCTCCGATCGTGCTCTCGACACCTCGTCCGAACCCGAGGCCTCTCGCACATCCGCGTTTAGCATTCTCATTCACTGTCGTGTTATTGCGGAACCCCTTTGGTGAAACTTTTATTCCAGTCCACCGTGTCTGTTCTTACTCTACAATAACGCATGCTTAATGTAACATTCCCTCTGTGGATAGACTGGAAAGAGTTCGCGCTGTTGTCAGGAGGTCGCAAGTTCAAATGCAACCGCAATCGGTGACCAAATTTAGCCGTGCTCTCTGGGTGGGACGAAAGGCATTGTCTCTCTCCCCTGTCAATCACAGCAACACTAACTGTGAGCTCATGGGTGCGGAAGAGGGTAGATGGCGCCTCCCTCCGAGTGCGTTACGCCGCCGTGACGCAGCATGAACGGCTCGGAGGAAGCAGATCTTAGCTGTCGGATTGATGGAGTAGAAATAGGGAAAAAACACGGGGACACGGCGCTCTTTACGTTTTACTTTTCCATTCTGATGACATTAAAGCTAACTCACTAATTGGGTCCGGTTGTGAATTGTGATCGGTTGCCACGTTTCATTTTAATCACAATTTTTATACAACGGCAACTGACAATTCTAATTGCTTGGAAGGTGTGGAATCGTTTTCCGTAACAGCAGCTCTGACAGTAGTTCCAGCTGTTCCTCATGGAGCTTAAAAAACAGATTTGGAAACATGTCATCGTCGATACGGGAACGTTTTCTGTGAGGAGACGTTTATTTCGCGTTAAGGGAAGGAGTCTCCATTGTCAGTGCTTCGTACCTGGAGCCTATCCCAAGGAACTCGGGGCACCCTGGATAGGGTGCCAACCCATTGCGGGACACAATCACACACCCATTCGCACACTACGAACAATTCGGAAATGCCGGTCGGTCTACAATGCGTGACTTTGGACTGGGCAAGGAAACCGGAGTACCCTGAGGAAACCCCAATAGTACAGGGAGAACATGCAACTGCAAAGCCACTGTGCCTTCCTGTTTATGTCTTATTAAGTTAAAAAGAGAAGCTGGTGACGGAATGAATGTTTATCGCTCCTGTAGCATGACTACATGTTTAATGGACATTAAATGTAAGTCTAAATGGACAAAAAGTCTGATGTGTCTCATCCATAGTCTCCTTCTCCCAAATTCAAATGAAATTCATGTCAAGTCTGTACTTCTCTCTTTCTCTCTCAGGACTCGGGACACCCCTGCACGTCCAACGACCCCGACAGCTGCCTCACCCCCGTCTCACCCCAGCACTTCATAGACCTCTTCAGGTTCTGAAGTTCACACCATCTGCCGCACAGTGAAGGACTGACTCCATAAACACCCGAGTTCTCACTCCTGACTCTGATTTCCTTTTTTTTTTCCCTGACTCCAAACTGTGCTCTTCTCCTCCACCCCGGGAGCGAGCCGACATCCTCTTCCCGTTGCGTGTTTGCCGTCATCGAACGAGTGCCGTTCTTCTTTTCATCATCCCACACTTTTAAGGGCTTACTAATTCTAAAGATGTCACGCTGTTTGTGTTTTCTTGTTTCTCGTCGTGCTTGTTTCGTTTTATAATCTCGCTATGTTCAGTGCTGGTCTGTGGAATAGTTGGGGTGGAGTTAATAAAGAGGCTTTGCTGCATGCTACAGTGAGGGAGGGACAGGAAGAATACGGAAAACCGGCGGGAGAAATAGAACGAGGCTTTTTACGGTAACCGAATGCATGTCGACGTAGCCGTAGGGTCGAGTTTAGGGTCCTTGTTATTTCGTTGCGTTGTGCATTTATCCGACGTGTATCGACACTAAAGTGTACATTTGCACCAGTTGCTTTTTGGCATATCAAACAGTGACTTTTTAATGATAGACTTTTCTCAAATCAGAAAGAAAAGAGAGAAAAAAAAAAAAAGAATTATGTAAGCATTGCTATTTATGAGCGAACATATTTTATATCCTTTCTTTTGCACTTTGTAATATTCCTTCAATATTCCTGGAACGTATATGTAACGGATGAAGTTGGCCAAGAAGTGATGGTACCGATAAAGATTTGCTGAAAAAGATGAAAAACCTACGATGATTAAACCTTTTCTTGAGGAAAATGAATCTCGTTGTTGAGTTGAATTGTGTTAGCAGGAGACAGAAATCTTATAGCACCGCATGCTAGTGTTATTTAATACGCGTGCTGGAAAGCCAGTGAGTGTTTTCACACCTGACTCAAATCTTCAACTAATTGGTAATTACATCCTTCACATTTATTCACAGATGCTTTTAGACCAAAGCGACTTTACAAGTGAGGCAGAATGATTCTTCTGTTGAGGTGTGTACAGCAGTGTGTGGTGATGGGGTGACGGTTAACTACATGACTACACAAAGATGGCGCTGTGCCGGGATCAGCCTGTAACAGCAGCTATGTCGTTTTACCTTTTACATTAAGTCCAGAAGGCTTATAGACACACATTAGCAATTTATTCTGGTGGATGTACTAATTAACTGGCGTTAATGTCTTGGTATTCTTTAATCAAATATGCTTGAACGCTTGGAAACGCCATGGAAGCCTCGTCAACATATGAGATGTTTATTTGGGTTTAAATTCATTAGTAACCGGTTCTTGTTGATCAGGGTTCGTTTTTTAATTAAATCAGATTAAACTTTCACGTCTTTCTTTGTCCAGACAGCTCACGAGTGTCCTCTGCTTACTGGGAAAAAAAATTTGGACCCATGGAAAAGAGCAGAGTCTTGGCTCCCAAGCAACTCGTTGCTATTTTGTTAGCAACGAGTCGTTTGGGAGCTGAAAGAGTTAGATCCCAAGTGACTCAGCTCACCAATAAGAACCGGCTCACTTGGCACGTGAACGGCTCATTGCTATTTTGTTCTAAATCTATTTTGTTCTAAATTGAGACAAGCAAATGATTCGACTCACTGAAAGAGAGTCAACTCTAAGGGTCTCAAGCAACTCATTGCCATTTGTTCTAAATCCAACAATTGCTTATGAGCGGAAAGAGTCAACTCTAATTGGTGAGCAGAGTCGTTAGTGATTCAATGACTCAGCTCACCGAAAAGAATCGACTCATTTGGCTTCCAAGCGGGTCATTGCTATTTTGTTCTAAACTGGAAACCTGTTTGACTTGAAAGAGTTGACCGTAGTTGGAGACCCGAGTCGTTGGGGAGACGAATGACTTGACTCTTTCTTTCAGCTCCCAAGTGACTCAACTCACCAATAAGAAACGACTCATTTGGCAACCAAGTGGCTCATTGCTATTTTGTTCTAAACCAGACAACTTGGTGAGATGAGCCAAATGATTCAACTCACTGACAAGTCGATTCTTTTGGCTCCCAACCAACTCATTACCATTTTGTTCTAAACCAGACAACTGCTTAGGACTTGAAAGAGTCGACTATAATCTGTGAGCCGAAAGAGTTGATTATAATTGGTGAGCCAAAAGAGTTGACTCGTTCAGCTCCCAAGTGACTCATCTCACCAGTAAGAAGCGACTCGCTTTGGTTCCCAAGCGGCTCATTGCAATTTTTTTTTTTTTTTTTACTAAACCGGACACCTGCTTATGACTCAAGAGTTGAGTTGTACTGGTGAGTCGGCTCATTCGGCACAGCACAGTAATAAGAGCCAAACGATCTGATGCACTGAAGAGTTACAACTCCGAGCACAATTCAGCACAGTGTGGAGTCATTCCTCCCATTGTTTGGGTTCGATTCTGTTGGTGTAGGAGTCGCTAAACTGTTTAATCCTGTTGGGTTTGTTACATGGTTCCACTTTCCATTTACAGGTCCATTCATGAACTAAATCACGGTAAGCACGACTGTCAGAAGATACTTTATTTGGAATCAAAAGTCTGGTGATAAAAACCAAATGATACAAGCAGAATTTAGACATTTCCAGCAAACGGAAGAAAAAACAAAAACAAACAATTCGAATAAAATCCATGTATAATTTAAAAGAATACTCGAAAAGAACTGACATTATGCACTAGTATACATAAACCTATTAACATCAGTAGAATTTGTCAAGCATGATTGTCTTTGTTAAATGTATGTCCACTCGGTGATGGTTTGGCAGATATGGATTAGTTATGATGAGCATCAGTGTACAGGTTCCACTGTAACGGAATAAAGTCTGATCATGGCGAATTAGCAAAACAGATCAGCATTGACATTAGAACGGGAAAGCGTGTTCGAATGAGATCAGTGGAAGTACTGAGAATCCCTGATGTGTGCTACATCGTTATTGAGACCTGAATCTTGAAAGTTCAGTGTAAAATCAACTGAAGAGTTTCAGCTGATTTTGTGTGACCTTCCATGACTCATCAGCAGCGAATGCGTGTTGGCTGATCGACTATATTTGGAGTAGGTCAATTTGATATTTGGTTCGAATTTTTCTTGAACTCCTTCGGTGCAATTATAAGACGTTTATAGCAATTATAAGACGTATATATTGAGAAATTCAGCATCGGTAGCTGTACAGTAGTTTCACTCATTTTTTATTTATTTAAATTTTTTTAAGGCTCAAAAAGAGGAAGGGAATGGATGTCTCACAGCAGTAGAGCTTTCATACAGCGGTGACGAAACGTACCTCGTGAGAACGTTCTACAAATGCCTTTAGGGCCGAGATACAACTGCAGACCTGCAAACCCTGAAGAGGAATAACGCGTAGTCCCGCGAATCGCTTGTCTAAGTAACTGGAACGCGTGTTGTTGCAGGGTTTTATGGTAACCACCATGTGCACTAGTCGTTAGAAACGTTTACATAAAGGGTTTCATAAAAACTTTCCTGTCCCTAACTTCTAAACTAAAACAGTCCAGCGGCAGCCCCCCCCCCCCCCCAAGCACCTCATGGTTAACGTAAAACCCTGTATACATGTGCACTCCAGTTTCTATAGTCACACTTCGAATACTGAGAATCTTTGGCAGAAAATATTCGCTATATTTACCTGATATTAACTCGATCCTTGTCTAAAACGTGTCCGCCAAGTCAGCTGTACGTCGATGGATTTGATTTCACGTTAAACATTTGACTTTGAATCAAGTCAACAGATTACTAATGTAACATGGAGGTAGGGTGGGGAGGTGGGAGGGGCTTCCAGGTGTGTGAGTGTGTGGGGGGAGGGATGGGGTAGTTAATATCAGAGACTTCAAAAAAAACAAAAACACGACACCTACACAATTGAACCATTCCAGATTCACAAGTCGATTCTGGTGGCTCGACTCGACACCGTACTCCGATGTTGAAATATGAAGTTGCGACACGAAAAGGTTGGCAGGTCTGCATCTGCACCGCCTCGTATTAAACTCTCCGAACGCCCGAGTTGCCAGATTGTACGCACAGCATGAAGTGTTTTCGAACGAGACTCGTTTCCCGTGACGGTTCGTAAAACAAAAGCTTTAGTGAAGGTTACAGTACTGTGTGGTGTTCACAGTCAGGTGGTATAAGGCATCGTTTAGAAGATTTCCAACACTTTCTCCGCGTCATCCGTCCTAATCGTATCGTCCCGATTCGTTTTAGAGCTTATAAGGCACGGTAGTCTCTTACGTCGCCCCCCCGTCTGTGGCTTTGAGCAGCGCGGACGACCTTCGGTCGAACGAGGCGTCCGAGCAATTGGTCAAAAACGATTAAAGATTTAAGGCTGATTGCAATGAATGATTATTACTACGATTAAATATCAAACTGTTTTGGTGTAACGTTAACAAGCATTTCAGTGCCGCAGTCTTGCGCCACTGGTCAAAAAAGGCAGCAGATATGGTGAAGTCCGTCCATAGAACTCAGTGCGTCCTTCAAAGGAAACTGATTTAAATCATAATTTTTTTTATTATTTTTTTTTTAAATGGCCATTTCTGGTTTAAAAAGCCACAGGATCTTAGCGGATAAGGGTCCTCTGTAGTTTTAGACCTTCAAAATAAATGTCATCGAGTCAACACTCAAAAGGGCACGTCCTCATTCTGTTCACCTGCTCCCTATGTCGATTTTTGCTTCTGTGCATGCTATCCAATCCGAGTTACATTTCCATGCGCTTGAGTGTTCGGCGTCACACGAGCTCTATAAGGAGCTTTGGATTTTTCACTTAAGCCCCTCCCACGCGCTCTCTGATTGGCTGCCGGGGCTGCGACGTCGCACGGCCGCGAGTTTATCTCGAGCACGTGCGGCCCACTGCGAGGGTCCTGCGGCTTGGGGCTCGCTCAGACTGGCGTAGCGTGAAGAGTCTTCCTCGGAGCCGATGCCCGTCCAGGACGGCAGGGTCAGAGAGCCAGGCAGAGAGAGCGAGAGCCCGGTAGAGAGCGGAGACGAGTCGCTCTTCTTCCCCTCAACGTCGCTTCTCTTCCCCTCCGCTTCCTCGCTCAGCTGCGGCGGCTCCCAGCCCTCCATCCTGTCCATCTTCCTGTTCGGAGTGATCTGACGCATGGTCATGGTGATGCTGTCCCAAAGGCAGTGGACACGGTCTTTCTCCGGGTGCGCTTTACCCTTCTCCTTCTCCTTCTCTTCCTCCAGGTTCTTCTTAGCAGACCTGAGAGAAAAATAAAACAATTACATGCTTTCAGATGAAACTGTTGTCGTGGAAGAAAAAAAAAAAAAAAAAAAAACTCTCCGCATCGATTATATTACCGTCAGTGGTGCTTGAGCAGTCATTCCATAACCCTAATAAATATTATGAAGTATGCATGTGTATAAATATAATTACTTATACAATATACTGATACATTTTAAAAGGTGCAATCGTAGATTTTTAACAAAAAACTCTTACTGGTACAAATAACCTGGAAAATGTGTCAAACATCATAAAAAAAAATTCAAAACTCTTTTAAATGAAGCCAACAATGAAATTAAAAGTCTCCACAAGTCTCTTTTTCATCTCTCATTAGTATTTCCGTAGACAACCCTTCACTCCGCCCCCATATTAGTCTGTTGGCGGAATCTGGAAAGTACCAAGCACAGCCAGATACTTTCCCAAAAACTTAATGATAAGAAAGAGTCAAACTAGAATAAATATTGGCAGTGCAAGAAACATTAAAGTGCAACCTATTACGGTTTTGAAACGTGTCTAATTTTGTTTTAAATGTCTCATACGATAGATTTACGTGCATCCGAGGTCAAAAAACACTTTACCGTGCTCATAATTTAAACTGCAGCGTTACCTCCCCCCCCAGTGTCATAAACGACTCTTCAATGATTCGTTCTAAACTCCTCCTTTCAGAGAGCATACTCTGCTCTGATTGGTCAGATGGCGCAGTCCGTCATGATTAGTTTAGCGCAGTCAGCGCGTGTCGAAAAAGGAAACACCCACTACCGTAACGAGTTTCAGCTCCGCCTGTCAGCGAGCGGCCGAAGAAGACCGGAGGTGGGAAATTGTGTTCCAAATCTACATAGGTTAGTACAGGACGTAAAGTCTGGAATCACTAACGACTCGATTCAGCTGTTCAGAATCGATAACTCCGTTCGTCGTGCGCGTTGATCTTTTGAAACCTTTTCAGACGTTTTTACATTCACAAACAGCTCTATGACACGCTACGTGAACGGT
Organism: Ictalurus punctatus; assembly: GCF_001660625.3. Classification (NCBI taxonomy): domain Eukaryota; kingdom Metazoa; phylum Chordata; class Actinopteri; order Siluriformes; family Ictaluridae; genus Ictalurus; species Ictalurus punctatus. The sequence goes on from NC_030430.2 coordinate 22,765,158, forward strand.
AATATCTGAAAAACCATAATAGGTGCGCTTTAATGGTGAAGGGGTGAAATTAATTTGATTGGTTCCTGATTTTTCAGACCTGCTATAAAATAAATAAATAAATAAATAAATAAATAAATAAAATGAGCTGAGCATGACTAAGCAAAAAAAAAAATGTAATAAATAAATGTCATGCACAGTGCTGAAGTTCTTTGTACTTTAAGACAAATACACAACATTTGTTAATATAATGCGTCACAATAAAATGCTTTCGTGGAAACAAAAAGGATTTCTGTGAAAGATTAGAGTATTGTTATGTTAAAACATGGGTGTATTTTCTTTTCAGCAACATGAAATGAACCAACATGACACTTAAAAATCACTTAAAGCCCAAATTCCATCTGAAGCGATAACCTCAACGAATGATTACAGTTGTTCTACGCCAGATGTGCCTGACATTTTTATCCTGATCCTAGGACAGGTATGATAGTTTATTGCCTGTTGCTCTACTGTAGACAGGAAGCTGAGGTTTAAGGCACAAATAGTTTCCCCAGCTTTGGAAGGAAGGACACGGCGTAAGACACAGGGTGGGGTTTCCATTTGTAGCGCATGAGTGCGATGTTTCGATTCCTCCATTATGTTAATGCTTCAGGGTGTTATTTCCTCAGCACTTAACTCTGTAAAGGCATTCTGTCTACATTTTAGATCCAGCCACACTTTCAACATCCAGCAGTTTGATGATCAAAAGGCTGAGAAAATGTGCCCGAGTCTTGCTTGTTGCTCGCTTCCTAACTCCTTAACGGCTTCATTCGGTCAGTTCAGGATTCAGGCGAAATCTCAGGATTTCTTGGGACAGTTGTAACGCAGCATTTGTTCTGCGCTAGGAGGAACGATACGCGGAACGGTCAATCAGCTTACCCTTTCCTGTGCGAGACCGGGACTCCTGTAAGCAGGAAGTGCTCGTCATCTTGTGAAGGAAACAGCTTCTTGTCTCCTTTGTCCTTCTTAGGTTTCACCTTCTTGATCTTGGAGTCCTGAGGGAAATGATGGGGACAAACATCAGGCAACAGCAGCACTGACGGTAGTGTCGCTGTCAAATCACAGGTTTATATTAATGCGCTTACTCCAATACATCAATGTTTGGTAACAGGGATTTGTATAGTGGATGTTCCACATAAAGACTTATATATATATATATATATATATATAAAAAGTGTAAGCATCAATATGGTGAAGTTTTCTGTATAAAAAGTTGATATTATATATGACCAGTTTGAATGATGAAGTAGAAATGCGAGGTTTTTTTTTTTTTAGAATTCAGTATAATGTTAATATGAATTAATGACATTCAATAAGTTAATAATCTTACTTTAATCTTCAGAATTGAGTTCATGTTAATTAGAGTAACGTGTGGTCCGTTTATGAGACCAGTTACTCTGAAACAACTTGTTGAACTCTGAATAATCGCTCATCGGTATCGGCTGAGAAATTTAGTAGAAATTTTCTTATGCGTTTTTTTTTTCTTATTGTAAATGACGACGGATCTGTTGAAGGTGCTACATAAATAAAAATACATCATTTAGGTATAATCGGCCCTAAATGAACTCACTTGATTCATTAAGACGATTCATTAAGTCTGTAATCTTGGAGTCTGTTATACAGTCTGTGGTCGAGGGGTATTTGGCCGGCGTACGCATTCCTGCTCATGCCCTCCTGCTTAAGTTCGTCAGAAGCTTGGGATTTTAAATACCAGGCCGGCTTTACAGCTTATGGGGGTGAAAAACATTTGGCACGTTTTACCTCTCCTCCTCCTGATTTCATCAAGCCCCTCAGAAGTACATTTTCCACACTAAACTGCTCGAAGAAATCAAATCCAATGCTTTTGTGCAGACTCGGTGACCTGGAAACGACGCCAACCCGTGTATAGCTCCACCATACAGTCAAAAGGACTATAAGGACTATACATGGAAGGACTATACGTGTAAGGACTATACTGACCAATAGGTCTGGGCAGAACAGTAATCTCTTACGTTTACAAGAAAGTTTGTATTCATGAAAATTGGTGTTTATTGTTTTCTGTGAATATCTCTGTGTGAAACTCGGTGTGCTGCCGTCTTGAACCAGGTCTCCCTGGAAGACGACATTGTGATATCTCGATGGGAACTTCCTGGTTAAATAAAGGATAAATAAATAAATAGACATTTTTATTGGCATAGACATGAGTCAAAACTGTTTCCACGTCTGTCTTTCAGCTTTTACCCCGATGTCGTATTTAAACACGGACGACTTATTCCGAGCCGAAACAAACAGTGGCATTACGCCGTCATAATTAAATCTGCATACTGATCATTTGCATAATGAATATTCGTAAACACGGACCGTATTTAAATATAGCTAAGCAGAACTACCGTTTTGCTAGCGCCGAGGAAGTAGTAAACCTCAGAGAAATCAAATATTGTAACACAAAATGTAAATGCCTTCAAGTGCTGAGACTCCCTACTCATAAACATTGTACACTCCTGAGCAAAATAAATAAATAAAAAGGCTAACACTATTTTAACGGTCTTGACAAATCAACTGCGTATATGGGATGGCTTTCCCTTTGATTTCTCGACATGTTTAAGCCTTGTGGGTAAATCTGCAGACAGTTTTATTTCATTTTATTTCACTTGTACTGTATTTTGTACACCCACACGTGTTAGTCTGAATTTCACATCAAACATTTGAATCATTATCATGATTTTATCTTTGTGTTGTACAATAGAAGTGACTAAAGAAGTGAATTTCCTGGATTCTAGCTCCCCACCCTAACCTAAAGGGCAAAAACCTAAAGGAGCAGTTTGGCAAAAATGTAGTTACAATTTAAAACACTAACTTTTATTTATTTATTTCCATTTTTCACCAAGCTCTTAAATTAGCCCTAAAATTACTTACACTAGTTTATTATTTAAAATTTCACTTTATTCTTTTACTCTTTTTTTTTTTTAAATTATTATTATTGTGCAAAATTTGGTTTCAAAAACTCCTATATAAATAAAAAGGTTTACTTACTCACTTGCACTAATTGAAAAAAATAAATAAATAAAGCTATATATCCCTTAGAGTTATAGATCTTAGAAGACAAAGTGGGTTAGAGCTCTGACGTGATCTCCACAGCTGCATACTCTAACGGCATAATTAACTGAATTTACATTTAATCGTGTTCATATTTAATTAAGCGATTAACACGGCCGGTTTCAATTATCCCGGGACATTCGAAGGAAACCACGATGCAGGGTAAGGTGTGAAATAAAAAACGGCGTTTAATCGGTTGATTAACGAGCCCACTGTTTTGTCCCAAATGAAAAGAATAACCGCGATGAATTGTCGCGAGTAGCGCTGTTTAGTTTGATCGTGCGGAACCTTTTTGTGAGAACCTGCAGCGCCTGTGAAAGCAGACACAACACATGCCTGTTGCTATTCCCAGAACTGTTTTGCTTTGGTCCAGCCTGTGAAAGAATGCGTCCTGCAGATTACAGCGGACACGCTCGCTCACACACACACACACACACCAGACGAGTCAAATCACACAAACATCCTCTTTCACGAAACAGGGCCAAACCGCCTGAAGACGAGTCTCATTCATCTGAAACTGTTGACCTAGATGCGGAAATATCCCGCACTCCGGGTGTCCACCTCCAGCCTTACGTTAGATCATACGACGCAGACTTTCCTTCGGGAACGCGGCGGTTTGTGAGTGCGTGTTCATATCAGACATTACCGTGAGTGGCGCGTCCTGATTAGGAAAGAGCAGCGTGCTGCTCGGGTCATGGGTTAAACCGAGATATTCAACCAACCACAGACTTCTCCTGGAGACTGTTGGCAAACTCACGAGAGGATCATATTTACGTGCCACTAACGAACATTTAAAAACAAACAAAAAATTCACAAACACATTTTTGTAACCCACTGAGACCATGTTATCAGGACAGAACCTTTAGCTATTGTACACGCACTGGGTCTATAAGTAGTGTGTGCATGAGCGTGTGTGTGTACCTTAGTTGAGGGGCCCAGCACTTCCTCTGTTCCTTCGGATTCTTTATCCTGAAAAGCAGAAGCCGGTGAATAACACAATAAGGAAACTCGCTCACACACACACACACACAGTTCTGCTAATGGGGAGATATATTTTTAGTCGGGGTAATGTAAACAGAGACGTGTGGTGTAAAGGAGGGGAGCTATCAACACGCACAGATTGTTCAGTGCCAGACTTCACTAAAGTATTTGAGAATTCGCTACAGTGAACAGATGTGTTATTTCCGAGGTCAGGCTGCAGAAGGATCCATTACGATAAAACTCCGTTAACAATGACCCACTGAAGCAGGCGAAGACCATGTATACACTGACCTTTGACTGTGGGATCAGTAATGATGACTCTAGCGAAGGGTCCGGTATGAATTTACTTCCTTCCTGCCTCAAAACCTAGAGGTCAGAGGGCACTCCACGGGTGTGCATGTGTGGATGTGAATTAAAGTTTTGTCGTTAACAAACAAGGAAGTAGGTGCGAATTACGGGGTCACACCCTGAACACGACCGTTTTTAATTCTCGTAAACGACAGCAATCAGTTTATTTAGCATGCTCGTTATCCGTTTATAGGTGCGTTTACTGCTGTGGAACGTCTGCAAGACAGGTTGGTTCCGGTTTTCACTTCTGTTAAGTGATTAGTTCGTACTTGTCACGTACAGAAAGAGGTGGGATTTCAGCTTTGGCATTTTGTGTGTTTATAGTTACGTCATGTTGCGTAACTTCTGCGAAAAAATGGGGTGCCAACCCCCCCACACACAATGGACAATTTGGGCACACCAACCAATTTGGACTGGGGGAAGAAACCTGAGTAACTGGAGGAAACCCCAAAGCACATGCAAACACTACGCATGCAGGGCAGAGGCAGGATTCGAGCCCCTGACCCCAGAGGTGCGAGGAAAAACGTGCTAACCACCAAGCCACCGTGCCCCCCTTCTAAATAACGCTGATCAAATAAATCAATACAGTCCTCTTATATTTTCAGTTCGAAAGAGCGAGAGATTTTCCTGCTTTCCTAGCAAGGGAGGAGCCTGGCCCAATCCCAAAAAGACTGTTGAGTAGTTGATCGGTAAAAGTACGAGATACTTAAAATATTTTGCCCTCTGAACTCTGCTGTGCTTCATCATGGTGGTGGGAGCAGATCAGGGAGTTTCCCAGCCTTCCTGCGACTTGGGGAGCTTGAGACTGACTCACATGAGTGTCCTTTCTACTCATGATTTGTGATGGAAACGTCGACATAAGTGGGACCGTTTTAATATCGTGACGTTCGAGTCCACGAGCATCCCCGCCGCTCCAAATTACACGCGATCTCGGATTGGGGCGAGCGTTCCTTCTTCCTCCGATGTTGACCGTGGCATTACACCATGCACGCCATGTTTAAGCAGTTAAACCATTTCAACCCTGAAGGCAAACTAATTCCATTCTGGACGGAGGAAATGGTACGAAGGGGATATTTTCTCGTTCGGTGAAATACAATATGAAACTCTAGTGCTGATCGAGATGAGGCATAGGGAAGATCGTGTCCAGGATGGAGGTGTGCACTTTCTATTACTGCACCATCACGGAGCTGGATGAATCATCGTCCTGTCCTGCACCAAACGCACACTATATCCACTGGCTTAATGTGCTCTTTATAGGCTGCTGGAACGTTTACATAGATAGATGTAAAAAAAAAATAAATAAATAAATAAATAAATAAATAAAAAAAAAACAAGTACAGCAAGTCATCAGCATCTTCCACGTCATGGCTAAAGAGGAAATACGACATACTGTACCTTTCAGAATGCTCCGTACTGTGCCTTTAGCATAAATATTATTAAATACTGTATATCATATGTCCAAAGGCAAATGATATCTGGGGATACTTTGATGACCTGACCTTAATCAAGTCAATCAAATGGTATCGGAAAACGAAACCATGTGATTGGTCGTCAAAGCCTGTTCGCAAAACCCAAAGCACTGGATCATTCCTTTTATCCCTGTTTTTCTACAATACTAGGATTTAGAAGCACAGGGTTAAAGGAGAGCTTCCTTAATTTGCTTATCAGCAACATACTATCCCTTTGCTAGTCTGCAGACACACGCCATCACAAAGAAGGAGAAGGAATTTACTGAGGTAAAAAAAAAAAAAAAAAAACCCACATATACACTTTCTGCCCTAATGAACATAGAAGCAGGATCCTGTAGGAAATGATACTGCAGCTAAAGGTTCAGATTTCAGTAAAGTTCACTATGATTACTGAAAGAAAAAAAAAAAGACCAGCAGGTCTAGTAATCTTAGTGTTATGTAACTTGGTTATGAAATGGAACCGCTCATGTGGCTTTCGGGTCTTTATTTTAGACATGGACGTGGGAGCTGCAGCCTGCTCTCTGTCACAGCTGTGTCTCATAGCTGTTTACAGAGCAGGGCATGCTGGAAAGAACGGGACCGTAGAGCATGCTGCGTGAACCGGGCTGAACCTCAGCACTGCAGGGGCTCACACTCCTACTGGTCCCCCAAATCCACTCCAAAAACCAACGTGTGAAAGTGGGAGATTTCCGAACAAACTAGAAACAAAGGGGAAGTGACGAGCGTATGCAGCGCTGCTCTCAACTCTCACACTTTCTGGTCGAGCTTACAGAGCTGAGCAGAAAGTTAAGACACGTCAGTAAAGACATGTCTTCAGAGCAGTGGTCACCAACACTCTTCCTTGAGATCTACCTTCCTGGAGGTTTCATACCTGAACAAACTCGAACACCTGTTTTAGTTGATCAAGAACTTCTTAAGGCAATGATTGGATGGTCAGGTGGGCACCATTATGGTCTTCAGGAAGGCAGGAGCAGGGCAGGAGCAGGGTTGGTGACCACTGCTTAGAGTTATTCCAGGGTTTCAGCATTGAAAGTGTAGTTATTAAAGGGGAAAGAATCCTCCCTGGATGGCCTGTGTATTAATCTCTATAACCAACATGTGATCTTCAGTGGTGTTTAAGATTTACTTTATAATGAAATTTTGAGTACGCTTTTTTGGTTTAAAAAGTTCATTCATCGGCTACTTGGTCTATCTTTGGTTTCCTACACTACCCACAATGCTTTTCAGCTTCATGACCGTTTAAAACTATTCTCTGATCAAACACCATTATACAAAACGTAGTTCCGGTTCGGTCGGGTGAACTGATCGGTCGAGCGGTGTAACCACACTGGGACGTTTCACTGTTTGTGTTTGCCACATACAATTCCCAGTTCGAAACGGTTACTAGAGTAGTGTTAGCAACATCATCAGAGGACGTGTGAAAAAATAAGTACACCCCATGGAACTTGTTGGCTTTTTTGACATATTTGGACAAGCAGACAGTTTATCCTCTTGAAACAGTGCCTATTAATAAAGTTGGTACACTATCAAATAACACAGATCCGCCACATGGAAAAAGTAAGTACACCCCGATATTACTCAAACCTTCAAATACATAAAATTAGAATCAGGTGTTCAGGATCGGGTGCCAGTGATTAGAACCTGCTTAGGGAGTGAAGGTGGAACTGGTGTCATTTATACCCCTCTCATATCTAGTGTCTGGTGTTCCCTTTGTTATTGAGGTGTGTGTAGCGTCATCATGGCAAGATCTAAAGAGTTCTGTAAGGCCTTCAGAAAAAAGGTTGTGGATGCCTAGGAGTCTGGCAAAGGATTTGAAAAGATCTCCAAATTATTTGAAATGCATCATTCCACTGTAAGGAAAATCTACAAGTGACGCAGATTTCAAACGACTGCCAGTTTGTCCAGGTCTGGCCGTCTGTGTTTGGCAACAGTAACAGCAGACATGTTTGACACAGACCAAAGACAGCTTTTAAGGAGAAACACCTCATACCAACTGTGAAGCACAGTGGTGGAAATGTTATGGTTTGGGGGTGTTCACTGCCTCAAGGACTGGACAGTTTTCACTCATTGATTCAAATATGAAATCATCATATCAAAGAGTGCTTGAAGATAATGTGAGGCCATCCGTCCGATAGTTGAAGCTGAACCGAAAGTGGACCTTTCAACAGGGAAAATGATCCTAAGCACACTAGCAATCCACCAAGGAATGGCTCAAAAAGAAGAAACGGAAGGTTATGGAATGGCGTAGTCAAAGCCCGGATTTGAATCCCACTGAAATGTTGTAGGGGGGTTTGCACATGCACATTTGTACATGCATGAAAATCCTTCAAACATCTTGCAACTGAAAGAATATTGCATGGAAGAGTGGTCAAAAAATTCCAACAAGCCTGGTGGACGATTATGCAAAACCCCTACAGGACGTTATTTCTGCTAAAAGGGGCAATACTAGCTTCTGAGGCCAAGGGTGTACTTACTTTTTCCACAAAAGAATATAACATCGACTGATATTTCTGTTGGATAAACATGAAAGCTCATCAAAGCAGATGAAAAGGAACAATGGAAGACAATTTCACCGGAAGCACCTTTAATGGGAATGTACGAATCAATGTGAGCTAGTTAGCCAACTAGTGGATGGGCTATAAAGGCAGTGTAGCTTCTTTCGTATCCATTTCCTTTAGCGGAGCAAAAGCAAACAAACCATTTGCTCATATTGTGTCCAAAATGTCAGCTACTCTATAATTAATGTCTTCTTTATTGAACTGTTGTATAAAAGCAATATGGCACCCGCAATCATTATTTCTTGTATCGCACTATTGCTCATGCAATACTGCTTAAAGGGATAGTTCACCCAAAAACCGACTCATCAATTAATCCCGTCGATCTGTTTTGTGTGTGCAAAAAAAACTAAAAGCAAGTCTTTATTCACTAAATATCTTCACTTCCGCATAAGTCTCCGACCCACGTTCAAAAGAGAACCACGACACATGCGTGTGTTGACAAAAAAAAAAAAAAAAAAAAAATGCAAGTCCTCCTCTATGTCGAAATCTGCAGACATCTTGGTTATGAAGATTGTTCTATGTGACTCAGCTTGTGTACAGCGTCCATCTTCCTTTACCTCTGCTGTAAACAATGCAGTGCTTCCGGATCCCGTATCGCGGGAACATCCGCTCATAAAGGATTTCGACATACAGGAGGATTTGCATTTTTCTCTCCGCTCTCTCATCAACACAACACGCATGCGTCGTGGTTCTCTCCGTAACGTGCGCCGGAAATCTACGCGGAAGCGAAGATATTTTGTGAATAAAGACTTCATTTTAGGGGTATTTTTTTGCGCTTTTGCGTTCACACAACATCCGTATCGCTTCATAAAATTGGGATTGAACCACTGGAGTCACGTGGATTACTTTTACGATACCTTTATGAACTTATTGGGGCTTGAAAGTTTTGGTTACTTGACTGTAAATGGAGGAACAGAAATCGCCCAGGTTTCCATTAAAAACGTCTTCATTTCTGTTCCGAAGATGAACGAAAGTCTTATGGGTTTAGAACGACATGAGGATGAGTAATCGATGACAGAATTTTCATTTTTGGGTGAACTAGCCCTTTAATTCTAAGTGTGCAAGCAATGCCACATCTCACCCCAACCCCCAACCTTGAGGTCAACACAAATTAGCTTGGTCTGATCAGCTACCAGCTGCCAAAACACAAACTAATCTAGTTTAACTGGTAGATCATCTTTGCCAGCTGGGTTACAAGTTATTTTCTAATTAAAAGTTTTTATCTTCTAATTGACTTTACTCATCTTTTAAAAAATAAATAAATAAATCACATATCTCTGATCTAGCATTAGCACCAACTAACAAATTAGCACTGGAATCGCATTAATAAGCACATCAAATATTTTAATACAAACATATATAATATAGTAGTGTTTCATAGTGGAGTTTTTCATTAATCGTGACCAATCACATGTGGTACCATAAGTCGTATAAAACCCTGAAATATTCGGGACAATTCAGTGCGAGATATTTGAGGTTTCCTAACATTCAAATCATTCAAAAGAACCGAGCAGGTTAACGAAAATAACGTACAGACATTTCCATATCTGTTTTAAGGTTTGTATAATGGTGGCTCAGTGGTTCAGGGTTTTGTCGCTACTGACTAAAAGGTTGTGAGTTTAACCCCGTAACCGCTCAACTGTATCCTGTCTCATTTGTATGTTGACTTAGATAAACATCTCAGGCAAATGAATAAATGTAAATGCATCACAGTTCAATGGCACTCCTGCCACAGAGGAGCATTTACACATACACCTAAAGTAGCTCCAGGAAGCCTGGTTTAATCCATTCAAAGTCTAAATTTGACAGTATTTAATCCTCAGAAAGAGGCTAGGGAGATTTCCCAGAGGTCTCCTGGATACACAAATGGCAGGCATGTTTCCACCTGCGTGAGAACCTGAACCATCATTTTGTGGTACTTATTCACACAATACAGAACTAGCAATGGAGCTAACTAGAGCTCTGAAACGCCGGCGTTGCCAGGGGGCGTGGTCATACGGCTACATGATCCTAGCAACGACCCTCGCGCGATTAGATCAAACGTATGCTGGATACGTCGGCTAGTAGATACATAGTACATAGTAGAGAACGAGTAAAGCCCTATAACCGAACCCGTAGTTCGCCAGTTAGTTTGTAATAACGTAAAAAGTGATAACATTTACTTACATATGTCTTTTTTAAAAAATAAATAAATAAATAATAAACGGGAAAACGCCAAGTTTAAATCGGCGCTCGCGCATGATACTCACGAGCCGGTCGCTAAATACATGTCTTTTGTTTGATCCACTCCATCCGCGAGCTCACCTTATCCGCGCGCTCCCGATGCCAGGGCGCGTCCTCCTCTCCTTCGGACGTTTCATCGTCCACCAAAACTTCGCTTTTGCTTCTTTTAAACATCTCGAACGCTCCACGCAGGAGATAAAGGAAGAGAGGGAGAGAGAGACAGAGAGCGGTGTGGGGGAGGGATTCAAAGGCACAAGGTTTGCAGTCACACTTCTTAGCCCGGGGGAAGAAAGCAAACTGATTTGAGGAGAGATCACAGAGAGGCACCGGTTCAAACCCTGAAGACTTCAAATAGAACAAAGCCGAGCTGTGAGCGCTCGTTCTCTCTCTCTCTTTTCTGTCTTTCTCCCTGTCTGTCTTTTTCCGTGTGCTCGGGAGTGGCTGTGTAGGACTGTGCTCTCTCTATTCAGCTTATCCCGCTGTCTTGCGCCTCCTCTGAGTGGACTGGAGCACCTGAAGCCCCCCCACACAAACCCCTGCCCCGCCCACCGGCCCCCTCACACAAACCCCTGCTCCGCCCACCGGCCCCCTCACATCAGACTGCCAGACTGCGGTCCATCGCGCGCACTTGTGCTCTATCTAGGGCACTTAGCTCCTGTATAAACACACAATCCTCCATCCGCCATTATCAGTCTTTCCAAAACCGTTAGGAGGAACATTCCACTAATAGAGTACCTTATTTTTGTCCCAGCAGACATTTTCAAAGCATACACGCACATAATCTACAACAACAACAACAACAACAACAATAATAATAATAATAATAATAGTTGTATAAAATGAATATGTTCTATTACAGAATCCAAATGACAGTACAAAAAAGGTGGTTTAAATTTTGCTGTTTTTTAAAAATATATATACATATACCAATAACCTCAGCTCTGCTGAAAAATCAAAACCCTCATAGAATATGTATGGTTTTAATGGTTATAATGGCAATTGTATTGGTTTTAATGGTTATAATAGCAATTGTATTGTTTTTAATGGAAACTGTAATGGTCCCTGTGTAATGGTCTTTACTGGTAATCTATTGGTGGCATGTCGTGCCTACTGGAGACCATTAAGGACCAATAATGGTAATGGTTTTAATGGTTAAAAGCTGATGTGTTTTAATGGTATTTGTAGTGGGAACCATTAGAATTTCTGTCATGGGTTCTATTTTTTGCTGGTTTTAAAAAAACAAAACAATAACCTCAGCCCTGCTGTAAAACCAAAACCCTCATAGAATCTGTAATGGTTTTAATGATTATAATGGAATTGTATTGGTTTTAATGGTTACAATAGGAATTGTATTGGTTTTAATGGTTATAATGGGAATTGTATTGGTTTTAATGGAAACTGTAATGGTCCCTGTGTAATGGTCTTTACGGGTAATCTATTGGTGGCCTGTTGTGCCTAGTGGAGACCATTAAGGACCAATAATGGTAATGGTTTTCATGGTTAAAATCTAATGGTTTGTAATGGTATTTGTAGTGGGAACCTTTAGAATTTCTGTCATGGTTTCTATTGTTGTTTTTCAGGAGTGAGTGTACCCCTCAAACAGGCTTTTTCTCTCATCTCATTATTTTGCATTCCAAATATTATTATTTTTTGTATGGTAAAATTGTTATATGTGTCATTTATTAACTGGTTTCAAAAGTAATTTTAAGTAAAAATTATTATTATTATTATTATTATTATTATTATTATTATTATTATTATTATTATACATTTCTCTCATAGTGGTGTATGTGCAACCCTGTTACTGAAACCCATTTACGCAGTTAAACACATGACAAATAGGAAGTTTCATCACCAAGACTTTTTCTAACAGCATGGCCAAGAAAAAAGTATCTCACCTCACCTATTTGCCCCATTAAAAATATATTGTCAGCATTGCTTGACTTCTTCCAACTCAACCATGTTACTAAGACTACAGCTACAAGGAATATTGATTTCCTCTTTACTGTAAAAGTGTAAAAATTTCGCCTGGAAATTTACCAACCCCTTTACCAAACAACCAAGCAACCCTTTAACGAACAAGCTGATTTTTGAAGACTACTGATGCCTTAATGGTACTCTAATGGTGAAATGTTAAAGTATGTTTTTCACCAGCATAAAGTTGGCTTTTTAGAGAACTGGCAAATTTATAAAGCTGGACTAGAGCCCCCAGATTTAAATCTTAGAGGTTCACCTATAAAATTCACAGTAGGCTGAAAATCCAGAAAAAGGCAATGCCCACCAAGATCACGCTCAGATTACTCTCACCACAACCCTTCCTCCTTCTTCATTAACTGTATTTATTCATTAGCTGTTTATTTCTTTCTTTCTTTTTGCAGTCAGGAACCCCCATAACTGTTAAACAACCTCACCAGACCACCTCAGTACAGATTTACTTCCTGAACCGTATTTAAATTATTTATTAGAGCCAGAGAGCTTTCCATTCCTGAACTTTCCAATGACAGAACACATTATTTATAGGCCAACATATTTTTAAGTTTCTGAGGTTTGGATTAAACCCACTTAATTCATCCCATCAAACAACTATAATATCTGTTTTTTTGTTGTTGTTGTTTTTTTAACTCAATAATAAATTAGCTTTGATAATGTTGAGTTGTGATTTCCACCGCTGTAACTTGGTACTATTTGACCCTACTTTGAGAACCATTGATCTAAAATGATGTATGTACTCCGACTTTTTTTTTAAATTTTGACGAAACATAAGTCAATTTTTCAGGGGTTTTTTTTTTCAGACTTTTCAGTTGATTTAGACGTTGTCACTGTTAAACCTTCTACGCTGGATTAAGTTTCATCATCGAGGTGTATAATTTTCGACTACACAGTTTCATCTGAACCATATTAGGTCACTCATGGAAGTCACCGTTTATCTGTTCCACAATATTGCCTGACTTTCGCCCTATCTAGGCTCCTCAAATATGAATCTCAGACGTCCATTTACCAAATTTGTTGCATGTTGAATTATGTTGAAAACATAAAAAGGCAGTGCCAACCAAGATGACACTTAGTTTATTTATATCTTAGTACCAGGTCTGCTGCACCACAGCTTCCTCCCACTTCATGAGCTGAGTGTATTCATGATCTAAAATAATGACTGGACTTCAGCTTTCTTAAATTAAACTTGCCAGAACAGAAACATTACATTTATTTTTAACCCTGGAAGTCTAAACTTCCAGAATTTTCCAGATTTTGATATGGATTGAGTCACTGTTTAACCTTCTTCAAAATAATCACAATCTAAGTATTGATTTTTGACAACATACTCTCCACTGAAAGCCATGACTCATTAAAATCACTTTTGATAAGCTTCACCTAGTTTGAAAGATCCTGGGTCATTCTTTCATAACCTTACACGTATATAGATTCCTGTAATTCCCTCTTCTTTGGCATTTTCTGGTAAACCCCTAAATAGACGCCAACATATTTCAAATTCAGCTGCTAGACTCCTTACTCATACAGCACACATCACACCTGTACTCCAACACTTATGCTGTTTAGCCATCTCACAGAGAATCAAATACACACTCTGACTTCTCACTTACTCAGCAATACCTTGCATTATCTTATCTCTTTAAGTTCCTACACCCATGCTCAGACTTTCAGATCCACTGGACAATCGGTGATGCCGAAGACCAGAATGACATCAGATCTTTTAGTGACGCTCAGGCTTAGAGACTTTGGACTGCCGTCCTATTATTATTATTATTATTATTATTATTATTTTTATTTTTATTATTAAGTACAGCTGAGGACATTGTGCCCTGCGATGGATTGGCACCCTGTCCAGGGTGTACCCCGCCTTGTGCCCGATGCTCCCTGGGATAGGCTTCAGGTTTCCCCGTGACCCTGAAAAGGATAAGCAGTATAGAAGATGGATGGATGGATGGACAGCTGAGGACTATAGAAAGCATTTTTTTAAAACAGAAGTTTGTATAAAAAAAAGTGCTGTTTCTATGAGAAAAATTCATAATCTAACATTTATTTCCCATTTAGAGCATGTGTCCTTACCAAGGATTTCGCCATTTTAAGAAAATAACCTGTTTATACTGCTCTTAATGAAAGGTCTAACAATAAAGGTCTTATCCAATAATGAGACCTACAAACATGAGACCACGTCTTAGCAGTGCTGCTCTTGTGTAATTTTATCCAGTTGTCCCACACTAGCCCAAAATGTAAAAAAAAAAAAAAAAAAAAAACATGAGTAAGGTTATTTTAGCTTTCCCTAAGGTTTTGTGGTATCCAAATAGGATTAGGTGGATACTGAAACACTCCTGTGTTTACTTTGAGCGATGTCGGTAACACCTAACCACAAATTCTTTCCTCTGTAAAAGGAGTCCTGTCTCTGAGAGGATTACGATCTTCTTATATAAATGCCTTTTGATGGAACAGTTCACATATTGTCCATGTTTACTGACTGCCCTGACAGCTGCCCTTTCGAGTTTCAAGTTTTGAAGGGAAATGTATTATTTTTATTATTAGGCCAAGTGGGAACGTGTTGATATTAATACAATAATACTCATACACATATACAGTATAAAGAAATTAGGTTGAAAAAAAAACACTGGAGTGAGGTAAAGTGATCAGGCAGTGACTGGTGTGTAAGGAATAAAACACTTCTGGTTGTGCAGTCATAGGATAATTATCAACACCTGGACGTGGTGGTGTTACTGTATGTGGTTCAACACGGAGGATAAGACTTAACACCGAAGTTAAGTATTTTCCTCTAACGCAAAGAGGTTTTATTTTTCCTCTTATAACAAAGCAATTTGCCAGCGATTGTGATTTTAAATGTATTAATTACGTTTGCATGTTGTGAAAAGTCCACGAGACAGGTTAGTTCCTATTATCGCATTCAGAAACAGCAGTTCCCTCACCAGCCTCTCTTTTTTTTTTCCTCTATTGACAATAATAAGGGGGGAAAAAAGGCAGCTTTTCAAAGTCCTCCATCCTGATCACAAAGAC
This sequence comes from Ictalurus punctatus, assembly GCF_001660625.3. Classification (NCBI taxonomy): domain Eukaryota; kingdom Metazoa; phylum Chordata; class Actinopteri; order Siluriformes; family Ictaluridae; genus Ictalurus; species Ictalurus punctatus. The sequence goes on from NC_030430.2 coordinate 22,780,849, forward strand.
TTTCCTGTGAAAAAAAAAAGAAAAAAAAAAGAGCTGACACTGGAGACTCCTTCCATAAATGTTAAATAGATGTCTTCTAACAGAACGCTTCACAGTATAAACAATTATATGTTATACTTATTGTTAAATAACATGCTTTTTAAAATCCATTTATTAATCACTGTAGATAAATGGGCACGTCTGTGAGTGAGTTGTTTCCATAGAGACAATAACTTATTAGAATGAGTGCATTGATATAAAACATTTGAATTACAGGCAGAACTGTTGTTATTGAAAATGAGTCAGCAGCTTCTGACCAATCAGAATCGAGAATTCAGTGGCACTGTTACTGAGTCTTCTTCTGTGATATGACGTTTTCACCATGATTCCGGTTGCAAAAATGCTGACTCATATATCAGAGTCATGTTAAGGCAAACATAGTAAATGTAAACAGACACCTTGTGCAGGAGAAGACCCTTTGCTGTAATAACAGAAAATCTAACCAGCATGTCTAAAAAGTAACAGGACCATAGTGAGATAAGCAAGTTTGTTGTTGTTGTTGTTTTTAGTTCAGTCAAACCAGCTTTTAAAGGGGCAGCATTAACCTGTGCGTCAGGATTTCTGACAGGATTTTTTTTAATGCAAGGTCGGACTCAAAACCCAAAAAGACCATACCTGAAAATGCCCCAGTTAGGATTTTCTCTTCATTCTACATAAAGACCCTTTCAAAAACTTCTAGCGTTTGCGATTTCTTTCTCATATAGGATGACAAAATGAAATGACGGCTTTGTACACGTTGCTCAAAAAAGTGCAGAATATTGCCAGCTGTACACGTTTTTGGATATGTTGAATTACAGTTTAAAAAGTACTAATAACCCGTATCCAGTGTGTAATATTCTGGCTGTATGTATTATGCCTAATATGCTTAAACAAGTGACGCAATTTGCTATCATTGTTCGTAATGTAAAACATTTGTCACATATACTTCGCTTCTGTGTGAACACATGAACACATTCAAATTAGCCAGGGTGTTGACTGGAATGTACGATTTAATGTAGGCTTGCACAGAATGCATGTACACCAGTTGCAACATAGCTCCAGTCCAAACCTTAGTTTAGATAGACTATCAGCAGTATACTGCATAAACGGATACTTTGATCATTCGGAATAATTGAGATTTCCAGCTCAGCTTTGGTATAGAAATTGTAAACCGGCTTTAATATTTGAAATCACTTCAAGTTGCACTTTAAACCGTGTTATTTGAACGTGAAGCACTGGTGTTCGGTACAGTTATGTACTGTATCTCAGGCTGAATCCTCCCTTGACAGGTCATTAATTGCTGCCAACATTTCAGGCATGTCGATGTAAACAGCTGAGCTGGAGAGAACTACCAGAGCCACTAGCTGGTAAGACAGAAGTACACAAGCTTTCGCTCGCAGTCAAGCGTGAATTAAAGGAATACCCCAGAGTTTTCTCTAAAACACACGTTCTACCCGTCACATCTGTTGCATATGTGTGACTTCTACAGACAATAATCTTGTCACACTTTTCCATGTTCTGTCAAAACAATGGAAACCCTGTTGACTTGAAACTCATTTATAATGGCAGTCTGACAGCAGCTGTGAATAAATCTCATCAGTAAACACAGTTATCCATCCATCTTCTATACCGCTTATCCTTTTCAGGGTCACGGGGAACCTGGAGTATATCCCAGGGAGCATCGGGCACAAGGCGGGGTACACCCTGGACAGGGTGCCAATCCATCGCAGGGCACAATCACATACACACTCACACACCCATTCATGGATTTTCTAGCTTACCTAGGACACAATCTTACACACACACTCACACACCTGTTCACACACTATAGACAATTTGGAAATGCCAATCAGAGCATAACATGTCTTTGGACTGGGGAGGAAACCGGAGTATCCGGACGAAACCCCTGAAGCACGAAGAGAACATGCAAACTCCACGCACACAGAGCGGAGGCGACAATCGAATCCCCAACCCTGGAGCTGCGCGGCAAACATGCTAACCACTAGCCCCATTATATACCCCTACACCACCTGTACTCCTATTCCACATTATAACATAAGTTGCTGAATTCTTCAGAACTGGTCAGGAAGCGTAGATTAATTTTCTATAACAACAACTCAGACAGTAGTTCATTTTAATCCAAATCACATTTTATATTTATAGATTTATATTAATTCACTCTCTCTATTGTGTTATAGTTTCTATAGTAACAATTCATTCACAGGGACTCGTATGACAGACAAGCTACATAATGATACATAAAGATTCACTGTGTTGTATAGGTGCTCATGCAGGCCTACGTCCAATGCTGAAAGGTAAAGGGTGACAGTAAGGTCACCTTTACTCATGTGTTCTTGTTGTAAGTAAACAGATGGCATTGTGAGTTGTTCTATCATAGCTGTGTAAGCATTAATGCGATAGCGATCTCAGACCGGTTGCAATGGTTGCAAAACTAGAAATACACTAGTGTGTTTGTTTGCACTTGTGGATGTGTGGGCTTGTTATGCGCATCTGATGGTCGTACATTTTTTGGCGGGGAAAGGTCACCCATCAGTGACACAGCAAATGACCTATACTGGATATGTTAACACCAAGAACTCCATTTCCCACAGGTCAAAGGTTTATTAAGAAAAAAAACGAGCCTCAGGGAGAGTCATCAAGCTGTAATACACATACAGAGAGAGAGAGAGAGGGAGAGAGAGATGAAAACCTTAAATTATGATCAAAGAGAGCAAGAGATGAATTAAAGCTCCTTGAGGACACACCTGGTGAAAGTATGGCTTAGTGGTGAAGCCTGCACCCTAGGGCTGTTTTGAAACAGGATTCAATTAAATCAAATTATAAACATGGGGGGGAAAAAAACGCTGTGCTTTCTTTTGATCAAAGATTTCACAATCCTTTAATATTTTCAGACCGCGCTAAGACACACTCTTTTTGAGAAAGATTTTGTCCGTTATTTATATTTATATCACAACGATTGAATTGAATCATTTGATTCAATTAATTGATTGGTTGTCTATAACAACAGCTCTGATATTAGTTCTGGCAGCAAGGTTTATATTACTGCGTTTCTATAGTATATAGATATATATATATATGAACGTGTGTAACTGTTAAAAAAAAAAAATCTGTGAGGAGATGTTCACGTAGCAGATCTTGAAGGAGTCTCCAGTCCCAGTGCTCTGAAACAGCTGGTACGGACAGGTAAAGAAAATCCTTCAGGATGAAGGGCTTTGGGGTTTCTCGGCAACAAGCTGCAACTATAAATGGAGAAAAGTATGGCATCATTCTTTCACAAATAAAAGCGATCGTTAGCAAACTGATGCGGTATAAGAGGAATAAAACACTAGGGTGTGCCTTTATTGGAAATGTGCCCACTTTGCCGTGGTAATGGACCTCCGTGAACCCTTGTTGATAAGATCTCACCCTGTCGTGTTTGATTCTTTATGTCAAATGATCCTAGTACTGGGTTCCCTTTTAAATCTGGTTTCTCTCAAGGTTTCTTCCTCATGTCGTCTCAGGGAGGTCTTTATGTTTTTGCTCTTGTTTTGCCACTCTCACCACTAGCATACTCATTTGTGATCTATATTTCAGTCTGGATTTCTGGAAAAGCTGCTCTTATGCAAAATAGATTTGATTTCAATTCCAGTTGGCATACATTGAACGGTGGCCACCGATAATATTAGTGAAATTACCTAATCAGAATTTTCTGCTTTGATTATGCAAGCTCTGCTTTGAACTTTTGGCACAGGCTGCGCTAAGTCTCTCCGCAATGGCAAGCGTCCAAGCTATAAAGTCAGAAAACTGCAGACGCCCATAGATCAGGGAGGACTTGCTGTCCCCTAACCTTTTATAATACTGGATAGCATTTTGTTTTCTCGCTTGGCATGCCGTTTGCTTCTCCATGAATTCCCCGGGTTGATATTTAGCTTCCTTTGTGTTGCCCTCTTCAGTGTATTCAGCATGTTACTCCTAAACTTACAGCAGGAGAACGATCGTGGCTAACTAACACGGCTCCTTCTGTAATGAGTGGGAATGCGCTACCATTTTTTGGATCTATCCTCCATCTTAAAGCTTCCATATACTATATTTTTTGGAAATGAAACCTTAATAGGGGCAAAATTATACATGCGGGTCTACATGAATGGAATATGTCGGAGTGCTTCAGTAATCTGAAACAATTTAACCTCTTGCATCAGCGATTCCCGAGATCTCTACATCTCAGTCACATGCTAGTCAGGGCTTTTAGCATCGCGTATTACCTACGCCAACCTTACATATTATTCCTCAGATCCTCACAATGCTATGACACCACTCTGATAGAAAAAAAAAAAAAAAATATATATATATATATATATATAATACAATTCGCTCAACTTCTTGCAAAGCATCCAGGTCAGGGCTCTCATGTACGTTGTCCTACAATACACAGTGTTTGGTATAAAACCATATAAAACTCATCTCTCTACATTTCTTCTTTTGTAATTTTTTTTTTAAGTAACTGATGAAATGAAAATTATTTATAGGAGCAGAGTCCAGATTTGGACCCTAATATACATATTTATCCAAAGCGATTGACAAGGGAAGGCGAGACTTTAGCTGAGGTCGAAAAGTGGCGATCTGGCAGTCCTTGGACTCGACCTCACTGTCGACGGAGTTGTTTACGGTACATTTTCCCGGTACCATGCCAAAATATGTTTTTTGTCTTATTAAATTCAAGAGAGAGAAAACAACTGCGTACAACTGTTAGAAATTAAGTGACAACAGGAGCGAACTTGTCTCATGGATGTTTCACAAAATGAATGTAACTGTAGACGGAAAGCATGCGGTTTCGATCATTAATCATGTGAATGTTGTCAATTATCACTGGCGAATTGCTGTGCTCTAAGGTGCACCTCTGGGGTAGAAACAGTAACTCATTGAACCACTCTGGCATGGATCGCCTCCAAGTACTTTAAGTACTTTAATATACTTTAAGTACTTTAGTACTTTAAGTACTTTAATATAAAGAAACTGACATGTCCAACTGGTCTGGGTGTTCACTCTGTGCATGAATACATTTTTAAACACGCACAGCCCTTAGAGGATAGTTCTTCTAGTGAAGTATGTCCACTCGGCAGCCATCTTGGTGACGCTTTCGGTCAACTCGAGTCTCATATCTGCTCGAATGGGTAGAGACTCATAACAGAAATGAATTGAGAAGATGATGTCTCGAATGCAACTTTGAAATGGCCGTTAAAATCGGACAAAAACAATGTAGGTAATGTGTGGCCACTGACGTCAGTGCTATGAAAAATCCCTTTACCTGGATGGACCGAATGATGCTGGAATTTCAAAACTTTTGATGGTGAGTTTTTCTTTTTTCTTTTTTTTTTTTACATCGATCCTAACACAAGAATATTGATATTGTGTGTAGAATTTTGTCGGAGGTAATATTGATAGATGGGCAGTATAAGGAACTGTTGCTTCTTCTGTCAGCCAGTCCATTTCCTAGAGAGAGAGAGAGAGAGAGAGAGAGAGAGAGAGAGAGAGAGAGAGAGAGAGAGAGAGAGAGAGAGAGAGAGAGAGAGAGAGAGAGAGAGAGAGAGAGAGAGAGAGTCAGAAAGGCATGGAGAAATAGAAGGAAAAAAAAAGATAAGATGAACTTGTACATGATACGGCTTATTTTTGTATTGAAACCAGACCCGAAGAGGATACAATCTAGAAATATTCACTAATACATAGAAGTACTGATATCCATGTTGGTATATTGTAAAAATTGTACATCTTCCATTTTTATATGCACAAGAAGACCTTTCAAAGTATTGGCACTGCGATACTAGTCTTGGTTATTATTACATTTACATTTATTCATTTCTTAGCAGACGCTTTTATCCAAAGCATTTCCTCAAACAAATGAGGAAATACAAGCAAAGCGATATATCAAGCGGAGAACAGTACAAGTAGTGCTACCGTACAAGATCTATAATTGAGTTCTAGAGAAGCAAAGTGCACAGAGTAGAGGTGTAAGAGCCAGAGTATGTGGTTTTTTGTTTTTTTAAATAATGTAGGGTTGGCGTTTTAGGGGTTGGTTAGGTGTTCACGGAAGAGGTGGGTCTTTAGCCGTTTTTTGAAGATGGTGAGAGATTCTGAGGTCCGGATTGAGGTTGGAAGTTCATTCCACCAATGAGGGGCAGTTAATGTGAAAGTTCTGGAAAGGGACCTTGAGCCACGCTGAGTAGGCACTATTAAGCGTGAGTCGTTAACCGATGGCAGATTGTGTGAGCGAACGTAAGCCTTCAGGATAGAGTTGAGGTAGGAGGTGCTGTTCCAGACAAGGTCTTATACGTGAGCATCAAGGCCTTGAATTTGACACGGGCGGCTACAGGAAGCCAGTGGGAGAAGAAGACGGGTGTGACACGGGTTCTCTTGGGCTGGTCGAAGACGAGGCGTGCTGTACTTGGTATTGGATCAAAAAGACAATCAGTGACCAAATTAAAGCTGCAGAAATTAATATCTAAACAAGTATATATATATATATATATATATATATATATATATATATATATATATATGTGTGTGTGTGTGTGTGTGTGTGTGTATATATATATATATATATATATATATATATATATATATATATATATATATATATATATATATATAAACTTGAATTAAAAAAAAATTATCTAATATTCCCAATTATGAGATTTATAACAAAACAGATATAAGATCCTTAGACATACGCACTCATTTCAAGCTTTCAGTGTTTTCTGGCAGATCATTTTGATTCTTTCTAGATATAAAAGCTTGGAATAAGCTTCTAATCTTATATTTATTTAAAAAGTAATCTAATTAAGATAAAAAATTGTTGAATTTCTCTATATCCAAGACATTTTTACTTGATAAGATATTGTTTTTTTGCAGCGTAATACACATTCCTTAATTATTTTTTGCTAACGTCGTTACCAACATGGTAAAGGAGTGATACTTGCATGGTACATCCTGTCTCTACTCAAACTGTCTCTGTTGTTATATATTGAGAATGCATTCTGTTTCATCCGCAGATCACAACATCCCTTTTCCTGTCATTGTAAAGACCTGAAACAAGCTGTAACATAACACATTCACGCAATCAGGGTACTCAACACCCAGTTCAGCGGAGACACACTCGAGTGTCACGCAGCACACACTCGAGTCCACCAGACCACCAGTCTCACTAAGAGAGATCACATCTCTGGAGCACGCCTGGGCTCAATAACAGCAAAATAAAACCATGCTAAACTCATGATCCAAGCAGCTTCAAGTGCGGAAAACCCTCAGAGCATGAAACGGTTTAGAAACGTCTGTGGATGCTCCTATGATGAGTTCTTATTAATTAATACACAATACGTCCATCTTCTATACCGCTTATCCTTCAGGGTCAAGAGGAACCTGGAGCCTATCCCAGGGGGCATCGGGCACAAGGCGGGGTACACCCTGGAGCGGTGCTAATCCATCGCAGGGCACAATCACATACACACTCACACACCCATTCATACACTACTGACACTTTAGACACGCCAATCAGCCTACCATGCATGTCTTTGGACTGGGGGAGGAAACCGGAGTACCCGGAGCAAACCAGTACTTGTAGGTTTATATCGATGTGCTTGTTCGAATATGTTTTAGTTTCTATAGTAACAGCTCATTCACAGGGAATTGTACGACAGACGCTCGACATCTACACTCGAAGCATAATATTAAAACAGATTAAAGGTGCGTTCACACATACTGCAATTTTATCTCACCAGTCGCTGTACTATGAAGTCGCCAGTAGGCAGGCATTCCTACTACTGGTTGCCATAGTAACATTTATCAGTGGGTGGCGCAACTAGCATTCCACTTTTGACTACAAACCAGTTTTCTTGCCGTTAAAAATGAAGCATTCGGGAGGCAAAGCGTCTGAATATAAAATTCACCAGTGTATATATATATGCATCATATCCTACGAGATGAAGGAGAAGCAGTGTGAGAATGTCTGGGTCCATGAAACAATTCGGACCCGCAGGAAGCATGGCGGATCACGGATCACGTGCGCTCTACTGTCTTCACTCCCATTGCTAGTCACTGCACCAAGTCGCTCCACACTTGAGGGGTCGCTGGACACGCCCACATCTAGTCGCCAACGGTCGCTGTTGCTCATGTCACCAGAAGTCGCCATCGCACGTTGAAAATGAATGGACTCCGGTCCACTTTGTCGCTGCGAACATATACTCACTGATATGGGTCGGTTTTCTGTAAGGAGTCTCCAGTGTCAGTGCTTCGAAACAGCAGGTTTTTCAGTTTCTTGATAATATGACAAGCTGTTGTTTATATTAACAAAAAGAGAGATAAAAAAGAAAGGCCGGTGAGGGAAGGACTATAACGAGTAAATCTGCCGTGACATAAGTGATAACAGGAACCGACTTGTGTCACGGCTGTTCCACAGCATGAATACATCTCGAATTGTGCAACTTTCTGTCGTATAAAAGGAATAAAACACAATTTGCGACGTGCAGTTTTAGGAAAATAATCCACTTCAGGACGGTATGGATAGCTCCACTTTGCATCAGGACGCATTAAACTACGCCGCCGCTGATTGTGTTCCTGTAACATCCCATCATGTTTTATTCCTTAAGTGTTAATCATAAACATTCGATTTCTTCTCTCTCTATATGGCCTGAGCAGCAAAATCAGTTGGTGAAATCTCAGTAGAGCTGACTCATCCTGACAGAGCCTCTCTCTCTCTCTCTCTCTCTCTCTCTCTATCTCTCCCACTCTCATACACACAAATAACACACACCAAACAAATGCTGTAAGATAGATAACATTCACTCAGAGGACATCGGTGTATCACCTTTCATGGAAGTTCATCTGATGTGGACGGACCATCTCAGAGATCCGTGGTTTGAGTGGACACGTAACGTAACACTGCGTTCAGTAGGAACATTTTTGTACATTCATGTTATACATAATTGTTTGTAGGAATATATATATATATATATATGTGTGTGTGTGTGTGTGTGTGTGTGTGTGTGTGGTGTTCAGTCCGGTTTGGATTTGCACAGCTTAGTGAACTGGGTCACTCCATCAACAATGACCGTAAGTGCCTGTCGGGGAAGTGAAACACACACACACACACACACACACACACACACACACACACACACACACACGCACACACACACAGACTTTGGCTCCAACATATTATATTGGTGTAATATGAGTGCTGTGTCCATTAAGAATAGTTTACAATAATGGGTATATCACAGTGGCTCCCCCTGCTGCTTAAAAGTTCAGTGTGTGTGTGTATGTGATTGTGCCCTGCGATGGATTGGCACCCTGTCCAGGGTGTACCCCGCCTTGTGCCCGATGCGTCCTGGGACAGGCTCCGGGTTCCCCCGTGACCCTGAAAAGGATAAAGCGGTATAAAAAATGGATGGATGGACACTCACAGTCATACATCTGGATTAAAGTGCACATAAACTATCCCTTCAACAGAGTCCAAACATTGCAGAGAAGTCACTTATTTAGTATTTCAACACATACGTTATTCAGAGTTTTAAATAAATAAATAAATACATCTCAGCCTGTGGGGCAACTCTAAAATGATCGATTTAAAGTCTGATCCCATGATAAGACCTTGTCCTCGTTTCTGTTTAGGAGTTTTAATCTGCTCCTCTTCCTCACACTTGCTTCTCCTCGCAGGGGTTTGACCTGACGCTGAGGCTACCGTTGATGCCGTGCGCTAATCAGCCCGAGGAGGAGCGGATTAACATGTTTTTCACGCTTAATGCTGAGTCACGTGTGTCTTTATCCATGACTCGGCAGACTCGGTTCCATCACGATAACACTTTCTTTGTCCTTCCTGATACCGTTAATAAATAATTACACCACAGCAGAGTCGGATCCTTAAATCTGCTTGGTCAGAATGTGTGTATCGATCCACATAATCCAAGGTTTATAAAAGAAGGATTAAAAAGGTGGTGTTATTTAACACAGGAAAACATCTTTGGATTGTGGACATGTTGATGTGACGTTTATGGAAGGGGTCTCCAGTGTGATCGGTTTGTAACAGTCAGTACAGTCAGGTTTTCCACCACAGGAAAGTCTTCAGAACAGTTTTGTATTGTGCGGTTTCTCTGTCACATGACAAGCTGTGTTTTTGTTGTTGTTGTTGTTGTTGTTGTCTTTTTGGCTTACTAACTTTAAGAGTAAGAATACAAAGAAGCTGCTGTGGCGTTGCTACAACACAAGCGACAGTGTCACGTATACCACGTAATGAAGGTTAGGACGGATGCAAGTGCGGATAAGAGCTTTTAATAAAGAGAGGTAGGCAGACAAATCCAAATCATGAGACAATAGCGTGGTCAAAAAACAGGCATAAACTCGGTAAGGCGAGAAACGAGAACAAGAAACGAGAACAAGAAACGAGATCAATGAACATGAAGCGACATGAGGACCAGGGTACAAACGCTTGGTACGGTGATAACACTCAATACTTCGCAAAGAGCGAATGCCTCGAAAGTCCTTTTAAACTGTGGTGTGATTGTGTGTGAGATTGGATGCAGGTGTGCGTGATTAGAATGAATGATTGTTCTGGGAATTGCGGTCCATGGCGGCCATGTTTGTAGGCCGCAGTGCAGGATGGGAAATGTAGTCACTGGTTTGCTGTGATATGACACGACAGTATTAAATATAGCCTTAATATTAACTGAAAGTATGAGGTGTTATCATCAATCATTGGCAAATAGGGCTGGGTGATATATAACCATAGAATATATCTATATCGTGATAAATGATACATTTTTCGGAGATATCGTTGGTATGTTGATGTATTCACAGGGAGCCTGGAACGTATTCCAGGGAACTCAAGGTACAAGACGGGGGGCACCCCGGACAGGGTGCCAACCAACCCATCGCAGGGCACAATCACATTCACACACTACGGACAGTTTGGAAATACAGTCAGACTACAACACAGGTCTTCGGACTGGGGGAGGAAACCTCATGCCACCTCATGGAAGAACATGCCAGCTCCGCCCACACAGGGCAGAGGTGGGATACGAATCCCCAACCCCGGAGGTACCACCATGCCCCTGACATTTTCTTAGTTAAATGTGCATTGGAAAAAAAAAATTAAGGAGGAAAAAAACGGCCAAGAGTTATAAAGAATGGCAAAATGACAGTAAATGCATTTAAAAGCAACCTCTCACATTATCAAAGAGAGAGAGAGAGAGAGAGAGAGAGAGAGAGAGAGAGAGAGAGAGAGAGAGAGAGAATCTGTGAGCACCGATCTGTGTTTCCTTGTCTTTTTTATCTGCTCATAAGTATAAACACCTCTGCTATGACCTTTTCCAAATGTGTATTAATATCTCATTCTAGTTTTCTTCTTCTTCTTCTTCTTCTTCTTCTTCTTATTTAGTGCTCTAATTCCTGTTTTAATAATCAATCAATCCATTTCCATGAATTTAATCATCCATCTGCCTTGATGTTCTTTGTTTTGTGCAGAGTCATGCTACTCTGTGCCTCCATCTAGGGGACACATCTTGAACTGCACAAGCTGTTAAAAAAAAAAATTATTTACGATTCATTCACTTAATTCATTTATTCATTCATTCATTCGTAACCATTAACTGCTTTGTCCTGGTCAGAACCCAGAACCCGGAAGTTCATTTTAAATAAATCTTCTGGTTTCAGGTGAGACACAAAGCTATTTGATGCATGATGGGACAGAGGATTATAGAGACCAACACATATAAGGAAGCACATTTCACAAATATGAACGTGTTTCTAACATTACAGTTGAATTGAATGCATGCATGCATTAGAGGATCAACTCACTGCCTGACTTATCCGACACCCTGTACACACGCATACACACACACTACGGACAATTTAGAGATGCCAATCAACCTACAATGCATGTCTTTGGACTGTGGGAGGAAACCGGAGTACCCCGGGGAAACCCCGAAGCACAGGGAGAACATGCGAACACCGTGCATGCAGGGCGGAAGCAGGAACCGAATCCACAACCCCGTAGGTGCGAGGCAAACTTTATTTTATTATGTAAAGTAAACGCATTGAAAAAAATGATTAACCTGTTGCATCGTACTTGTGCCCGAAGTTCTAACTGATTAGCAATACTTTGCTAGTCTCAATTTGTCTGAAATTACAATTGGTGAAGGTAAAGCCTTAATTACTGTTTTTTTTCAATCGGAAATATTTACACGGTCTAATTTAGTCTTTTTTTTTTTTTTTTTTTTTTTTTTTTTTTTTTTAAAGATTATTCCTTATCAAATTGTTCATTGGTTAAATCCGTTCTGGACACATTTGACTAGAGTAAAACTAGAATAAAAAATGACCAAAAGTCGATCGGTTCTACTGAAATACTTTGCCGAGTCTGCATCCGGACTGCGGTTCACCAGGTCACGACCCCCCGCTCTAGACCCTGTCCTGTTTGTGCTTTTATACACAAATGACAGACTAAACATATCTGTTCATGCTCGAAAATCTCACACTACTCAACTTCCCACAACACATCTTTCTGCCTAAAAAATTACAGTGTGTCCTTTGTACACACACGTACAATTTGTTTCTCTTGTAAAAATCAAGCAAAGTAAGATTTTAAAAGCAACTTTTTTAAATTTCAGAGTGGAAAGAAGGTCATGTGAAGGTCACATCTAGAAAAGAAAGTCTCTGAACAAGAACTGAAGATAAGCCGCCCTCGCCGAGAAAGAGAGAAAAATCGAATGATACTTTTTTCATATAAACAGTAACACAGTACTATAAGGTCCTATAAAAACACAGTACTATAAGGTCCTATAAAAACACAGTACTATAAGGTCCAGAAATGAGCTTTTAATAGTTTGATATTTTATTAATGCCAACATCTTTAGCAAATCAGGAAATAATGAAGCTGCCACAGCTCTAGACTAAATCCAACACAGGATATGTGTGTGGCTGATTTCTGGCTCTCGGTTCTTGCTGTTGAGTGATGTGATGTCACCTTCAGTTCTTTCACAGCTAGAATATGTCCTTTTTTGGAACAAGAACAAATGTTTTGTTCAGTTTCTTGATCGCGCCTCTGTCAAAGGAGGAACAAACACCTTGGTTCAGAGCAGTAACTTTTTTAGGATCTGAAATTGGTGAGGCCTTGAAGTCTGAGAAGTTTAATGGTTGATGCTAGACCTGGTGTTCACAGGTATCCCTGTGATATGGTCATCAGGATGAAATATTCTGATGTAGTTGCTGCCCAATGGGCTATGGTTTCAGCCATGGGGCATGCACACTTGTGAAACCAGGTAATTGGGGGTTTTTTGTTTTGTTTTTGTCTTTGAATATTACTGGTTGCTGTATGAAATTAAGGGTGAACCAAGATCTGACCTGGTTTATTTTGCTTTCATTTGTAAATCACAAATCCCAGCCATTTTAGCTACTTAATAAACCAGATTCAAGTGAACAAAAGCAATGTTCATTAACGATGTTTCACCTGCAGTAGAGTCTAAAATGTGTTGGTTTGTTGTCTCTGTATTTTAAGTCAAAATGTTGAGGTGAATGCAAAGACGATCCCTTTTTAATGGTATACTGTATTATACTTGCATGTTTTGCACATGTCTATACATAACTAACCAAACCTATTTGTCATCCTGAGCTAAACAGCTATTAATTTTTTCCTTGCAGTAGGCTTAAGGGTGAGAATCAATTTGCCAACTTCAGAGAAAATCAACAACCAACTGAAGTGTCAGGAAGGTTTAATGAATAGACCAGAGTTGAATGAAACTCTACTTTAAAGCCTAAACACTGAAAAATAACTTTTAAATATCTGTAAACAGACACTGTACTTGATTTACACTGCCCTTTATTTATTTTTCCTTCTTGAAGAAGCAGCTAGCTGTAATGATGAAGTGCATTTTAGCAATAGTAATGTATTAATTAAAAGCTTATGAGTTAAATAAATCTTAATAAACCCCGACCAAACACGCCAAGAAGGTCTAAAATCGTTATCGATCAATTCAGGCACTTGTTTGGCTGCCTACAACGTCACTATCATGCGCCGCTGATACTTCAAGGCCCTCCAATGAAAGTTGAAACGCGGGTTTAGCACGTAGATTCATTGACGTTGTAAAAATGTTGTTGTTGTTATTATTATCACAAAGTTGTTCCAGTTGTATATGATGTTCCGAAACTGTTTACGATGCGTTGTGTATTTCAACTGCTGTCGTACTTTATTTGTCATTAAAACGCCGACGGGAGGGAAGTTTGCTGACATTTTAGCTTAGCAAGCTAGCCTTTATTTAACTCTGTTTCTGAAGTAGTTGAGCATTTGCATTTTAATCAAATCTGTATTACGAAAGAGTTCATTTACTTAGCATTTTCTCATAAAAACCCAGATCTGGCCAGAAACAGGGTAATTTCGTGTTAAGAAACACTTTGTTCACTTAATGTTTCCTAATGGATTTAGTTGAAATTGAAACAGAAACTTAATCACATCAGGCACTCTGACTTTAGTTTTGTTTTCCTGATCGAAGAGGAGAAGGAGATCGGACTAAAGAAGAAGAGATCGGAAACCCTCGCCAGGATTAAACACCCCCGAGAAGTTGAAGATGATCTGACTCTGGCATGACTTGTCTCAGTTAGCCAGAAAACAATTCAGCCAACCTCAAGATCACCATTAAGTTGAAAAGGTGAGTTCCTAAAGCATCTCGTGTGTAATGTGAAAACTTTTACATCAGGTTTGTACTGTGCTGGACTGCTTAAAAATGCATTTTAACTACAAATTGCATCCATTGAATTTGATCTACGTTACTTAAAATGGGCTTTGAAGCCTAATGCTCGATATTCAGTGCATAATCTACACTGTATGGCCAAAACTAAAACACCTAACCATCACATCTATATGAGGTTGTCGGACATCTTGTTCCCAAACCGTGGGCGTTAAATTTACATTTATGGCATTTGTAAAAACAATTTTGTAAAGCAATTGAGGGTTAAGGGCCTTGCTCAAGGGCCCAACAGTGGTAGCTGGGCAGTGCTGGGGCTTGACCTTCTGATGAGTAACACAGAACCTTTAACCACTGACCCATCACTGCCCCTTTGCGTCTGTAATAACGTCCGCTCTTCTTCCAAGGTTTTCCAATAGATTTTGGAGCATAGCTGTGGGGATTTGTGCTCATTCAGACACGAGAGCATTAGTGACCTCGGGATTCGGAGGCCTGGCTTGAAATCGACATTCCAGTTCATCCCGAAGGTGTTCAGTGGGGTCGACGTCAGGGGACGGGAAAGAGCCCTCCTCAAACTGTAGGCACAGAGTCAGAACCGTACGGTTGTCTAAAATGTCTTTGTGAAATGTGCTGTAGCGTTAACGTTAACATTTCCCTTTAACTGAAACCAACGGGGTTTAGATTAAACCCCCCAAAATTCCCTCCATATCATTATCCCTCCTCCACCAAACATGATGTGTTTCGGTTTTATTTATGCGTTCTCTTGGTACCATCCACACTCAAGAGTCGTCCATCAGACGTCCAGATAGTGACGCACGATTCATCACTCCAGAGAACGTGCTTCAGAGTCCACTCTGTTAGCAATGAGTGGGGCTGAAACACATGAACGTGATCATTTAGAAGGGTGTCCACATACTTTTGGCCATATAGTGTACATATATCTATATGTAGAGTTGCGTGATTTAGAGACGGTCCTCGGTGCAGAACCAAAAGTCAGAGCGATGGGGCTGAACCTGATCCGTCGCCTGCTATAACCCTAAATTATCCAGCCTGAAACACACGGAGTTGTCCCCACACCCCGGTTCGACTCCACCCAGGTACGAGCAGCTGGATCAGGTCTGACTCCACTCTCTGGACTTTTGGTTCTGCATCGAAGGAGTTCTTGTGGATGATCGGGAACGATCTCATGATATGTAGGTTTGTTAAGTATGAAAACAGTAGTGCGACACTCACAACGCTGAAAAGGAAGTCAGTTAAACATTTAATACGAAGAAGAAACGTGTGCTGTGATGTAATTTATGACATGATCAGTATTCTATTGTTGTAACACCCAGCTCGGTTATTTTTAGGTACTTTTTTCGAGGTCTGGTAACCACTGCCGTTGCCGTTTTATCTGTGATTGATGCACACAGTGGCAAGTTAGCAGCAGGTTGTGGGAATTAGGCAATAATAAGATATGCATCTGGTCTGATTGGTGTTTGTGCAGGAGTTCACCCGCAGCCATGATGAAGAGGAGTCTGGATGCACCAGATGAGGCACCAAAGTGGAAGAAGGCCAAACGGGAGGAGGCCAGCTCTGACGAAGATGAAGAATCATCGCAGAGAACCACAAGCCACGGTGGGTCTAATATTTGTTCAGAATGAAAGATGACATCATTGTGATGACAAGGTCTGTCGCCAGACACCAGACGCGCACCTTTTACAACCCCAATTCTTAAAGTTTTAGATTGCGCTGGATGGAAGCAGATGTCACTCTAAAACCTGTGTATACCTTTCGGCACTGATGATGCCTTTCCAGATGTGCAAGCGGCCTGTTCTGTAGGCCCTGATACACCCCCGTACCATCGGAGATGCAGGGTTTTGAACTGAGTGCTGATAAAAAGCTGATAAAAAGTTGTGTTTTTCATAGTTAAATGCTAGCAAACCCTGTTTCGAGCATATTTTCTTAAGTTAAATGTACATATATTTGCGTGAAGATGGCGGCAGATTTGCGGAAATATAAATTCACCAAGTCAACCAAATCTAGGCCCAGCACCGCCTCGTCCGCGAGTTCTGCTGCCTCTCCGGGCTCGGAGCCCCCGCCCCGGCAGAACAGCCAAGAGATGGACGCTGAAACCTTGAAGACGGATATCCTGCTTTCACTAAGGGCCGACATTGCCGCGGTGATAAAAACCGAGCTGAAAAGTGCATTTGCTGAAGGTTTCTACTTTCTTAAGAACGAGTTGCAAGCGGTGAAAGCGGAAATACGGAACAATACGGCCGCAATTCACTCCGAAATCGACCGGATGAAAGCCGCAATTAAAGAGGTGGAAGGTGGGCTAACGACCTGGTCGGACGAAGTGGCAGTCTTACAGACTACGGTGAATGACCTGGCAGTAGAGGTGACTGGACTGAGAAGTAAGTGTGAGGACGTGGAGGGGAGACTGAGGAGATGTAATATCAGAATTCCGAGGGTGGCGGAAACAAATGGATCCAGCTCTACAATATCGGTCTCGGAACTACTGAGAGAAATACTACAGCTGGATGGAGATGTGCTTGTGGACCGCTCTCATAGAAGCCTGGGTCCTGTGAGGAAGGATGGGAAACCACGCGCCGTCATAGCCAACCTCCACTACTACCAGGACGGCGTTGAGGTACTGAGCCGGGCGCGTTCTCGAGCGCCGCTCCGGCGTAACGGTGAGACGATTGCTATCTTTCCGGATTATACCGCGAGTGTCGATAAGACCAGGGCGGCCCTCAATGACTACGTTTACATGGACAGCGGTAATCTAATTATTGACCTTAATCTGAGTAAGATAATAATGCGATTAAGGTGTTTACATGAGTCGCTTTTAGAATACTCCTGTCATGTACGCGTTTTACATTATGAACGTCGTGTGGGAGTTTTCACCGCGTTTTGCGACAGGACACGATCACACACGGCAGTGCTCAACATTTTACGGCGTACAAGAGAGCACGGCTGCGTCCCAAACCGCGTCCTTGCCTACTATAGGCCTGTAGTGGGGAAAAGTTTGTGTCGCAGCCCACGGCTTCAAGCAGTCGTCTATTTGCACGTACCGCATGACAAATAATTAACTGCACTTAAAGTGTGCGTAAAAAAAAATTAAATAAAAACACCCAGAACCGTATACGGTCCCATAACGAAGACGACCTGTATGTCGATACGTGAAATTCTGGAGGGACGTCGGACGGCGTGGCGCGGTGACGTAATGACGTGTGCCGTTAATCTAATTATGTTCTGTAACATGTAAAACGTGTACATGAAAGGAGTATTCTAAAAGCGACTCATGTAAACACCTTAATCGCATTATTACCTCACTCAGAGTAAGGTCAGTAATTAGATTACTGCCGTCCATGTAAACGTAGTCACTGTTATACAATACTTACAATCTTTCACATAATGTATCATAACTCGCAAATTAACAAACTGATATACACGTGTAGGAGTCGGAGAAGAAGACAGAATCAGAGAATACAGTTCTTTATGGAAAACAGCACGCTTTGTTATAGTTGTCTACACATAACTATACGGTTGTTTACGTATATACGTTAACGAAAGACCAAACTAAATTAAACTGGAATATAAACAGCAGTAGCATTTCGAATGTTGGCTTGTATTCTGAACTAAAATATATACCACGTGAATGAGAGTGCATGGTAAATAAGAAAAGTGCATGATGGGCCATAAGTATGACATGAAGTACATTCACACTTATTTACAGTTAATGAGTTGAGTGACACTGCACGGATTCCACAAGAGAGGTATATGCTGGTGTGTATGCACTTAGGTTCTCTCTTACGCAATCATTTAAATGCTGATCTGTCAGTCTTGTTCTGAATTTAGGTTTGATCACATTCATATCAGAAAACGCTGCTTCACAAAGGACTGTAGATCCAAATAAAGCAGATGCTTTGAGGGCAGACGGTGAAGGTTCTTGTCGTTTTCTGGGTCTACCAGACTCCGGAAATGTTGTGAATGTTGCTGAGGTTTCATCTGGATATGATTTTGGAGATTAATAACCTCCATCCCTACAGCATCGACATTGAACAGTTCAGCCGTCTGCTTTGAAATGTGATCGATGTCTATCTCCGTGAAAGCATGAAAGTGTTGGCAATGAATGCCACACATGGCTCAAGATCGTCGAAATCACAGAACCTTTCCTCAAATTCCTGCCCAAGCCTGGACAGGAGGTCAATACTCGAGTACGTCCGAAACTTTGGTTGCATTTGTGTGGCTCTCTAACATCTTTCCCAATGAGGGGGAAGTGTTGCAATCTTTTGTTTTTCCATTGATGAAGGTAAAATGACAGTTTTGCTTTAAATGCCTTCACTGCACTGATCATATCACATATGGTTTTGTCTTTACCTTGTAAATGAAGATTGAGCTGATTCAGTTTCTCTGTCACATCAGCCAAAATTCAATCAGACGACAGGTTAGCGTCCTCCCCCTTGGCCTCCTTAAAAGCCTTAATTTCACTCGGCAAGGAAATAAAGCGGTGAAGTACCTTACTCGTTATTGTGGGTTTTCAGGGAGTCGTTCTCCTTGAGAGCCCTGCCATCTACTATGCGTGAAGCAGTTATCGCCTTACTCCTTAAGAAAGACAAGAGCCCTCTTGAGTGCAGCTCTTGCTGTCCAATTCCTTTACTAAATACAGATGTTAAAATCCTTGCTAAAACTTTGGCACGTCGCTTGGAGTGGGTTCTTCCATCCGTTATATCGCCGGACCAAACAGGTTTTTATTAGGAATTGTTACTCTTTTTTTTGTTCTTTGTCAGAGACATGGATGCCGACAGTATTACGTGATCGTCATCTATAATTTTATTTCTTTTGCTCTCTTCTTTTCGATGGTGGTATGGCTTTATAATATGTAATATGTATGTTCTATGTCTGGCACTGGGTGGGGGGTGGGGGGTTTGTTCTATTTGTTTGGTTGGTGGTGTATGTTTAATTTGAAAAATGCTAATAGAAACCTTGATCCAAAAACAAACAAACCCTCGACTTAAAGCTGAAAGTCCACACTTCAATCACATCGATTGCTTCATTTCAGATCCGTTGCGGTGGTGTACAGCGGCGAAACTACGAAAATCGTCTCGCTGTTCAGACACTTACGGGCCCGACCGCATGTCTCGAGGGCACCGGTAGTACCGGCGTGCGCCTAGTTGCGAACCGCTGATTTTACAGGAGCTTGTGTGTTTCTCTCAGATTCCAGTCAGAGCGAGAGTCTCAGTGATACTGAAGATCAAAGACCAAGTTTCTCCAAACCATCGGCATCCCAAAATGCCTCAAGCAGTGAAGCTTCACAGAGCTCCAACAACTTCTCTATGTACAACAGTGTCTCTCAGAAGCTCATGGTAATAATACACACAGCATTTTTTATTTATTTATTTATTTTTGCATAACCGTTAAAGCCATGTAGCACGACGGACGGTAAATAACGCCTGCACGTTATAAGAAGTCTCGTCTCTTGTTTCCAGGCCAAAATGGGTTTTAAAGAAGGTGAAGGTTTGGGAAAGTTCGGCCAGGGCCGGAAAGAGATCGTGGAGACGTCTACGCAACGCGGGAGGAGAGGTCTCGGCCTGACGCTCCAGGGCTTTGAGGGAGATCTCAACGTCGAATGGAAGGATGAAGATGAGGTGCGCACGATGTTCCCGCTTTCTCTGTTACGCGATTACATTTACACTTACACTTCATATCCAATATGCCAGATGTGTTCTTGTGTAATACTTTACATTCATTTGTGTCTGTGTCTGTCTCTCTCTCAGCCTACTGCTTTTGAAGAAGTGTCCTGGTTCCCAGAATGTACTACAGAAATGCCAGACTCAGAAGAGCTGAGGGACTGGATGACTATAGGCGAGGTATCGTAGCGTAAACGACAAATTTTACCATCTCAGTGCTATTCAGATTTTCATAACATTCAAAGGCAAAAACTATATTCGACCGGTTAACATCCGTTACTGTAGTGTACGCGATGTTTTAAAAACAGTAACATCAGATTTCCTGTTGTTTTCGGTCTCAGTGAGGCTTGCGTCACGTAGTAAACCACTTTAAAGAAGTTCAAAGAGATTATATTTCGCCCTGTCGTCAGGAAATCACCAGGCAAAACCTCGACCAAGATGCAGTCATTCCTGGCTGGGAGAGTAGGGAGCAGAATCGGCCGCGTTCTCAGGGTGGGAGGAGCGGTGTTACTCTCACTCGCCTGTCAATCACAGCGAGCCAAGCCATTTGTGGGCATGTGTGAGCTCGTGTATGTGGAAGAGGGCAGATAGCGCTTTCCTCAAAGCGTGTTACGTGGCCATGTGATGCGACGTGAGTTCGGAAAGATATGGCAGCTGGCTTCACGGGTTTTGGAGGGAGCAGGTGTTCGCTTTCTCCCTCCCAGGTTGGTAGCTGTTGTATGATAGGAGAGGGCCGGCTGGTAGATGGGGAATTTGCTGCGGAGAAAAAGGGGGAAAATCCAAAATATCACGCGTCGATTTATTTAAGTCCCTTTCCATCCAAGTGGTTTTTCCCAAGACGTTAACTTAAAACTTATTGTCGTTTTTCCCACTTCTGAATCTAAACAAACAAACAACAAAAAAAAAGTGTTCCCTGGGAATGGCATGTAGTACTCTATGTCGGTTCTCCTGCACCATAGTGTGCATACAGGTGCAGCTCAAAAAATTTGAATATCGTGGGGAAAAGTACATTTTTTTTCCCACGTAATTAATTGAAAAAGTGGAACTTTCATGTATTCTAGATCCAAAAAATTTCGAGCCTTTTTTTTTCCTATGAGAGACACCAGACCCGACGATACCGACGAGCTGAAGGCCGCTATCAAAGCAACCTGGGCTTCCAGAACAAACACCTCAGCAGTGCCGCAGGCTGATCGCCTCCGTGCCACGCCGCATCGATGCAGCAATTCCTGCGAAAGGATTAAAACCCCGACCGAGTATCGAGCGCGTAAATTGACGTACTTTTCACAAGGTCGACATTCCTGTATTATAAATTCTTTATTCGAATATTTTGGGACGCTGCATTTTTGATTGCCGTGAGCCGTAATCATCGAGATTAAAACAAAACCAAGGCTCCAGATATTTCGCTTTACTTGTAACGAATCCAGGTTACGTGAAAGTCCCACTTTTTGAATTAAATCACGCGAAATAATGAACTTTTCCCCACGGTATTCGAATTTTTTGAGACGCACCTGTGTATAGTGAATAGGAAGGCATTTGTTTGGAATTCGACATCACCGCATGCTCGACGCTCTTAAATAAACAAAAGGTTTCCTGAATGAAGATGACCCGAAGAAGACGGGCCGATATGCGGACCCCAGGTCGCCTAAACGAATTCGGTTAGCGTGGCTTCATTTCATCGACTGTGGGCGAAGAAATAACGCAAAAATCTCAAACAGCCTTCTGTGGAAGTGTTAAAATACTAGGATTGTTAAAAAATAAAAATCCGCGTTCTGCGTCTGAATGTTTTTGTCCGTGTTTAGTGTTTTAGATATGTGCGTTAACATTGACTTGTGATGTACGTGCGTGTGTGTGTGTGTGTGTGTTTGCAGAGGAAACTGAAGATTGACGACGAGACCGAGTTCTGTTCAGAGGAGCTACTACACCTGCTGCTACGCTGCAAGGTGAAATTGCACACGTTTCACGTGATGCTCGGTTATTCGGTTCGGGTTTGAGGGACAGTGTTTGTGTTTCCGATAGCAGGTCATTGTGAAGGTGTTTATACGGTATGTTATCAGCCCGGTATTTTTCTTTTCAATCGTTGCATCCCGTTAGAGTGTATTCGTAATGCTGCAGTGAATGTTCATGCATCAGTGATGGGTTTTAGTCCTTCAGTGAAGTAGCACTGGCTCTTGGATAAAGACGTTGATTTGTCATTAAAGCCGTGTGTGTATGTGTGTGTGTGTGTGTGTCAGAGTGTGTTCGATGCCCTGGAGGGTGAAGAAATGAGGCGAGCTCGTACGCGGTCCAACCCGTACGAAACGATACGAGGAGTTTTCTTCCTCAACAGGTAACATACAGAGAGGATTTGATATTCTGTTAATAACTTCACACACACACACACACACACACACACCCAGTATACACTGATCTAGATGTTCCGCTGACTTATCGACGTCAGGAAAAATCACTCCGATAAAGCAGAGATGACGTCTGTAGAAAAAAACCCCTGCATTTATGAATACTATTCTAAACAGCCACTACGTAAGGGCTGTAAATCATACACTATATGGACAAAAGTTTGTGGACACCAGCATGACCGTGAGCTCCATGAAGACACGGTTTGTTAAGGTTGGAGTCGAAGAACTCGAGTGTCCTGCACAGATCCCTGATCTCCAGCCTACTGAACACCTTTGGGATGAACTGGAACACCGACTGCACCCCATACCTCCTCACCATCCCAACATTAGTATCTGATCTCACTAATGCTCTTGTGTCTTGTGAATGAGCACAAATCCCCACAGCCACGCCCCAAAATCTACTTTAAAGCCTTCCTCGAAGAAGTGTGGCGCTTATTATAACAGCAAAGCGGGGATAAGATCCTTCAACAAGGACACATGGGGAGGGATGGGCAGGTGTCCACAAACTTTTGGCCACATCGTTCATTATTATATTTAATGACAATGTTTGAAAATGTTTTCAAAAGATCATTGAAAATTAAAGTATAGAAACTTTACTGTTTCAATAGACTGGCATTAGGAGTTGGGATCTTAAACTTACTTTTGAACTTGAGCTCCAAACCATTAATATGAGCATTTGTATGTTGTTGTAACGGTGAAATGGCACTAAATCATGCTGGACAGAGCATGCTGTTTGGTGCTAGGTGTGTGCGCGAATATATTTATAAGGTGCCATTACATTATGCGCTCTTCAAAACTGTTCTTAAAGATATCATCAGGATTCAAACTTGTGATAGAGAGAACACACTCACAAACCTTTAAAATGGCTGTTGCTTGAAATTTTAAACTTTCCCTCTCTCTCTCTCTCTCTCTCTCTCTCTCTCTCTCTCTGTCTCTGTCCATCTCTCAGAGCTGCGATGAAGATGGCAAACATGGACCATGTCTTTGACTACATGTTTACCAATCCGAAGGACTCCCAAGGGGTACAGACCTGAAATATCTTTCCTACTTAAGAGCTAAGGATGCTCCGATCGATCGGCCTCCAATCGGTATCGGCCGATAATCACGTCCTGCGGATCTCAAAATTTGTCCGATCTCACGAACCGATCGAAATTTGAGGACGTAAAACTTCAGCGCCGCGATCATGTCATCACCAGTGTGGAATTAACATGAGGTCTTAAGAAGCAAGGAAATGACACTATATACAGCGTAAATACACAGTATATAGTACATACCCAGGCTGTATATTTATCGTTTGTAAATTGATTGATTTAAGAATCCTTCGTGCAAGCATTCGCACAAGCAATTTGGTATTCGTGGAAATCCTGTAAAAAAACAAAAACGTCCGTATCCTTCTCATGCTACCGGGTGCGTATAAATTTACACGCGAAGACTAGCTAGCGTAAACCTCGACCGATCGGCTTCGGGTCGTTTAAATCGCGACGAGTTCATGCGCTTTATGTATTTCAGTGACGGGCAGAAATTTCGAGACGATTTCGTGAAGCTCGGTCATTGTGTATCGGTGGCATTCGTTTAAAGAATTGTGGAAAAATAAACGGACGCGAGCCGTAAATTAATCCGTAAAACGGTGACGAATCGGACCGTTCGGTAAAGAATGCGACTGTATAAAAGGAGGGCGGGGTCAGACGGTGTATCAGCCAGATCTGTTTGATGTAGCATCGTCTTTTAATACTTTTTTCGAGTTATTAGAGCTAGCGTTAGGTAACCGATGATAAGTGACCGATTGTGAGTCAGATAACTTTCATTCCCACCTCGAAAATATTTTTATCTTTTTATTATCGCGTGTCATTTCAGCTCTGTGAGCTTTACCTTTTATGGTGTTTTGTGGGCGTCGCTGAATGCAAATCAGCTGTGCCATGCATACGCCTGGTGATTTACTAAATAATTTACTAAAAGATTGATAAACGATGCCTGTTGTTTGTGTGTGTGCGTGCGTGTGCATACGTAGAAGCCCGTATTCCGTGATAGGGAGGGCGAGCTGCTTTATTTTGGGGATGTGTGCGCCGGGCCTGGAGGATTCTCGGAGTACGTCCTGTGGCGGAAACGTTGGCACGCGAAAGGCTTCGGCATGACTCTGAAAGGATCCAATGATTTTAAACTGGAGGACTTCTACTCCGCCCCCAGTGAACTCTTCGAACCTTACTACGGTGAAGTTTTCCGTTTTTCACACACACACCGTGTCGGATTAACCGTTAACATGACCGAAAACGACCTTTAAAATATGTCCGGATATCTGAAAGATGCGTTATTTTTTTTTTGTCTTGACCTGACGCTGTGATACAGGTGAAGGTGGGATTGACGGTGATGGTGACATCACACGTCCTGAGAACATTAGTGCGTTCCGCAACTTCGTCCTGGAGAGCACAGAAAAGCGAGGCCTTCACTTCCTCATGGCTGATGGCGTGAGTTGATTGACTTGCGTCTGATTAGTGATGTTTGATGATGATGGTGGTGTTTATAGTGTGCGTTATGGAGCTTTGGATGAAATGTGAGTAGTGGTGTGTTTAATAACGCAGGGTTTCTCAGTGGAGGGGCAGGAGAACCTGCAGGAGATCCTGAGCAAGCAGCTTCTGCTCTGCCAGTTACTCACAGCCTTATCCGTCGTCCGAACAGGTGCCGTTCTTTGTTATACGTTGCCACCCCCCCCCCTTGGACTTTCTTTGTGCGTCTCTGATGGTCATTCGGAAAATGCCTTTGTGTTGCTGCTGCTCATGTTGTCCACTGCATGTGTGTGTTGTGTATCTTTGTTTCCAGGAGGCCACTTTGTGTGTAAGACGTTTGACCTGTTCACGCCCTTCAGCGTGGGTCTGATCTATCTGCTGTATCTCTGCTTCGAGAGAGTGTCGCTCTTCAAACCGGTCACCAGCAGACCCGCCAACTCCGAGAGGTCAGTGGTGTCGTTTCCCTAAGCGACGAAAATAACAACGGGGTCACCTCATCTTTTTATCATAGTGGCGGGTTTGTTTTTATTTATCCGTCCATAGTAAGATTTATTTATTTATTTAGTTAGTTATTTAGTAGTGTTTTTAATGTATGTTCATATTGTAATATTTTTCTGTATTTATTTAGTCGTATGTTTAATTGTGTTCACCCATCATAATGTTTTTTTTTTTTTAATTATTCACCCGTAGTATTTATTTATTTAGGAGTGTTTTTTATTTATTTGCCCATGATAATGCTTTTATTTCTTTATCCATAGTAATGTTTATTTATTTACACATAGTACTATTTTTATTTATTTAGCAAGTTCGTTAGTTAGTTAGTAGTGTTTTAATGTATTCACCCATATTATTTCTTTATTTATTTAACAATGTTTTATTTGTTTTCCCATAATAATGTTTATTTATCTATACATAGTACTATTTATTTATTTATTTGTTTTTTTGTTTGTGTGTATATTTTTTTACACATCGTACTGTTTATTTATTTAGCAATGTTTTTTATTTATTTACCCATAGTGATATTTTTTCTTTATTTACACACAGTACTATCTATTTATTTATTTATTTATTTATTTATTTATTTATTTATTTATTTATTTGGTTAGTTAGTTAGTAGTGTTTTTAATTTCTGTTCACTCACAGTAATATTATTTATGTGTTTATTTAGTAGTATTTTTAATGTATTCACCCGTACTAATGTTTTTTTAAATTTTATTTATTATTGTAATTATTTCCTCAAAGTTATTTATTTATTTATTTATTTATTTATTTATTTGCCCATAATGATGCTTTTATTTATTTACCCATTGTAATGGTTTTATTTATTTACACACAGTACTATTTGTTTGTTTGTTTGTTTGCCCATAGTAGTGTTGCTAATGCTAATGTGTCATTAGAAAATTCATATATATTTTAAAAATTGTTAATGAAATATGTTGTAAATTACATGCTTTTATTAGGTCGTAAATCAGGTAATATAGATTAGACTAGATAATATCATGACGTATGTCATAACAGCCTGTGTGTGTGTGTGTGTGTGTGTGTGTGTGTGTGTGTGTGTGTGTATAGGTACGTGGTGTGTAAGAGTCTGAAGCCAGGCTCTGATGCAGTCAGGGATTACCTGTTCAAGGTGAACCTGAAGCTGAATCACCTCAGGCAATCGGACAGGGACGTCACAGATGTGGTGCCTCTGGAGATCATCAAAGGAGACACAGATTTCTACCAGCACATGGTGGACTCCAACGAGCGGTAGGACATCCTGCATGTATGCATGTGTACCTCAGATAGCCACATACACTAATATACACACACACTTCATGGCTCATTGGGTTTTCTCTTTGTTTCTGTCTTTCAGTCATTGTTCTGTGCAGATCAAAGCTCTTGCTAAAATCCATGCCTATGTCAGAGACTCGTAAGTCACCTTTTATTCATTACTGTGTTTGTTTTTTTTTTTTTTTTTTGGGTGGGGGCTCTACACTGACTTTCTCCTGCGTCTACATATTTGTTTCACCTGGGATTTATTTCCTCTGAATAGGACGCTGTCCGAGCCAAGGCAGGCTGATATCCGCAAGGAGTGTCTCAGATTATGGGGGGTATGGAATTATGAACACACACACACTTACAACTGGGTCAAAACTCGAAGTTAGTTTTAAATGAACTACTCGCCAGTGTTTAAAGCATTTCATTCATCCGAGTCACGATGTGCATCTCATAGCATTAAATAATAAAAGTTATATAATGCTTCTCTGAAATCGTACGAGACTGTTGCAGTTTCACAAACTTGACACGTTTTCTCTGTCTATTTGCAGATTCCCGACCAAGTCAGAGTAGCACCTTCTTCCTTAGACCCCAAATCCAAGTTCTACGATCTCGTAAATGTCAGTGTGCACTGTTATTTTTCTTCTTTATACCAACAGGTTCTTAGATGAGATATTTTTTCTAATGTTTTCTACTATATGATGTGTGTAGAGATGCTCTGGAATGAATACATTTTTAAAAATCCAGGCCGTAATCATTATCGAGAGGACTTTGGGATGAAAACCAGAACTGAATATCGAAAAAAAGGGTTTGTTTTCCTGTAGTAAAACCGAGTGGGCTGCGTGCGTGTAGTCATGGGCTGCGTCCGAAATCGCATACTGTGACAGTGCGTACTAATCCGTACGTGCGTGTATTATGACGACAATCCCAGACATACTACATCCGCCATGTTAGTGTTGTCATGTGACCATCGACGACATCATAAACACAAAAAGAGCTCGTCCACACCAGTCCCATTGCATTGTGGGATTGTTTGACTTGCGTAGTGTCCACCGGTTGCATACTGCAAAGTCTCGCCAGAAGCAGTACGCCATCCGGGTATTTCTCAGCTACTGTTTCTCGCATACTTAGAATTCTGACATACAACCCCCCATGGCGTACTGCTTATCGCCTACTATATACTGTAGTAGGTAAGTATGCCATTTCGGACGCAGCAAAACAGGCCCAAACCACGATACTACCACCACCATGCTTCACACATGGGATAAGGTTCTTATGCAAGAATGTAGCGTTTTCCTGTCTCCAAACTCTCATTGAAACCAAAACGTTCTGTTTTTAGTGTTTGTGTGCTAGCGAGGACTTCCCCTTTTTGCTCCTGTTGTTTTGTTGTAATTTGCGTATTGTGCAGGATTCTGTGTTTTAAGTTATAAGACAAGTAACGGCGCTAAATTTAATACGATACATACAGCTACTATGTTGACGTCACGATCTCCTACCTGATTGCAGAAAACTGTGTGTGTGTGTGTGTGTTTCAGGGATCGGATGTCGACAGCTTTAACTCACGGCCCACAGCCCTCAACCTCAAAACTCTGGAGAAACTGCAGCATGTATTGGACCACCGGTGTATCGTTGGCGGCGGAGAACAGATTTTTCTCCTAGGGCTCGGGGTGAGATTGTGTGTGAAATATTAAGGTTGTGACGCAGGGACACTATCTGTAACAGTGTCTGTTTAATGCTCCAGATATTCGTGCCTAAATCCATCATACCCCCTGGTCAAAAGTTTGTGGACACCTGACCATCACACTCATTTGTGCTTGTTGACCGTCCCATTCCAAATGGATTATAATAAGCTCCACTCTTTATGGGAAGGCTTTAGACTAGATTTTGGGGCGTGGCTGTGGGGATGTGTGCTCATTCAAACACAAGAGCATTAGTGAGATCAGGTACTGATGTTGGTATGATGATGAGGAGGTCTGGGGTGCAGTCGGGGTTCCAGTTCATCCCAAAGGTGTTCAGTGGGGTTGAGGTCAGGGCTCTGTTCAGGACACTCAAGTTCTTCCAGTCCAACCTTCTCAAACCATGTCTTCACAGAGCTCGCTTTGTGTACAGTGGAAGAACCACATGCGAGTGTGATAATCCGGTGTCCAGACACTTTCGGCCATATAGTGTATCTGTACTTACAGTGGTGCTTGAAAGTTTGTGAACCCTTTAGAATTTTCTACACTTCAGATTTTCCTAAAAAGTACTACAAGTGGATAAAGAGAACCCAATTAAACAAATGAGACAAACAAATATTATACTTGGTCATTTGTTTATTGAGGAAAACGATCCAATGTTGCCAAAGTATGTGAAGCTTTGCTTTCAGTATCTGGTGTGACATCCCTGTGCAGTAATAACTGCAGCTAAACGTTTGCGGTAACTGTTGATCAGTCCTGCACATCGGCGTGGAGGAATTTTATCCAGCTTCAACTCTGGGATGTTGGTGGGTTTCCTCACATGAACTCCTTGCTTCATTAACTTTATTCTTCTTTAACCATTCTTTGGTTGAGCGACTTGTGTGTTTAGGGTCATTGTCTTGGTGCACTGCTGCACTTTCTCATGAGATCAAATTCACAGACAGATGTCCTGACATTTTCCTTTAAAATGCGCTTGAATACTTCAGAATTCATCGTTCCATCAATGATGGAGAATCGTCCTGCCCCAGATGCAGTAAAACTGCCCCACACTACGATACCACCACCACCACCACCATGTTCCACAGATCGGATAAGGTTCTTATGCTGGAATGCAGTGTTTTCCTTTCTCCAAACAGAACATTTCTCATTTCAACCAAAACGTTCTATTTTGGTCACTCTGTACACAACGGTTTTCCAACAGTCTTCTGGCTTGTCCTCGTGATCTTTAGCAAACCGCAGATGTGCAGCAATGTTCTTTTTGGAGAGCCGTGGTTTTCTCCTTGCAACCCTGCCACGCACACCATTGTCGTTCAGTGTTTCCTGATGGTGGACTCACGAACATTAACATTAGCCAATGTGAGAGAGGCCTTCCGTTGCTTAGAAGTTACCCTGAGATCCTTTATGAGCTCGTTATACTATATTCGATGTAATATTCGATCATTTTCCTCAATAAATAAATGACCACGTATAATAGTTTTTTGTCTCGTTTGTTTAACTGTGTTCTCATGGTCTACTTTTAGGACTTGTGTGAAAATCCGATGATATGTATATGTACATATTTATTTTTTTGTTTTTCATATTTATGCAGATATATAGAAAACTTTCAAGCACCACTGTATGTGGATTTACACTCAAAGTGAGCATGGCCAAGATTGGGGGGATAATAATAATAATTTTTTTTTTGCTTTAAATATGAACCCTTTGCTCATGGGAAGACTAGAAGTAGAAATGCCAGCACTGTCAGCATGCTCTGTAAATCCTCTGGCAGTTCCTCAACCTCAGCTACATCACTCCAGTTGCTTCCAGTTACAGTAATTGCTTGCCTCTGGAGATGTGCGTGGGACAGATTTATTTAAATCCTGCTCACACAGTTATTATTTTTTGGGGTTTTTTCCACAACCCAAAAAAATTTCCAGCCTAGTTTACTACCAGGCAGTTACTAGCGATGAGCTGAATGCGTCATCCAGCCCTGCGATACACGTTCATGTTCCTAAACATGGTCTTTATTCGTCCTGTGTGCTTCATATCTGACTGAAATGAGTAAATCCTGAAAGTAAAATCCTCTGGGATCCCCAGTCCCGATAGAGGCTTATCTGTTCTTTCAGAATAATGTCTTCGTATTCAGTTACATCCCTAGTGCACTGCAAGAGAAACATCTGTGTGTGTGTGTGTGCGCGTGTAGAAATCTCAGATCTACACATGGGATGGCAAATCCCCCGTGCGCTGGAGGAAGCTGGAGGGCTGGAAACTGGAGTTGCCCAGAGACACTCTGCTGAGTGTGGAGATCGTGCAGGAGCTGAAGGGAGAGGTGAGCTCTCGGGGTGTTCTGGGAAAGCTTTTCATGCACGCCAAGTAATTCCTATTGCGGATATCGAATGAACGGTTGCCATGTACCCTAAATTTGTTCCAATTCCCTGATTGCAATAAATCCAAACCAAATTTATGCACATGGAAGACGCTGCATTCAGCGCACACAACAATAACCACAACAGTAAATATCTTAAAGGGATAGTTCACCCATAAGTGAAAATCCTGTCATCCGTCACTCACCCTCGTGTCACTCCAAACCCGCAAGCCTTTCGTTCGTCTTCGGAACACAAATGAGGACGTTTTTAAGGAAACCTGGGAGATTTCTGTCCTTCTATTTACAGTCCAGTAAGCAAAACTTTAAAGCTCCAGTACGTTCACATCTTTACAAATTAAACTGAGCGAATCAGCCGACGTGCACGGTTCAGGATAAATAAATAATCATTTAAAAACGGTAGTCTTGCTTTTCTAGACCTCACTAGTCTAGTCACAGAAAGTCAAAAGCTGAAGTTAGTTACTTCTTCGAGCCACCTTTACGTCGGTTTGACACTTCTGCATGGTGTGTGTGTAGACGTGCAGTGACGGGGTTGTGTTTGCAGGGTAAAGCCCAGCGTAGGATCAACGCTGTTCATGTCCTGGATGCTCTGGTTCTCAACGGCACTGACGTGAGAGAGCAGCACTTCAACCAGAGGTCTGTTTTCACATCAGATATACCCAGTATTTACTCAGTATTCATTCGGTGAAACAGTTCAAATCTTGCTTTTTGGAAGCACTGCATGGTTTTCTACACGCTGCCTACATATACCTACACTATATGGCCAAAAATATGTGGACGCCTGACAATCACAACCAGATGTGCTTGGTAAGCATCCCTTTCCAAAACCATTGGCATTAATATGGAGTTGTTCCCCCTTTGCTGGTATAATAAGCTCCACTCTTCTGGGAAGGCTTTAGACTAGATTTTGGGGCGTGGCTGTGGGGATTTGTGATCATTCAGACACACGAGCATTAGTGAGATCAGGCAGTGATGTCGAGGAGGTCTGGGGTGCAGTCGGTGTTCCAGTTCATCCAAAAGGTGTTCGGGGCGGTCGAGGTCAGGGCTCTGTGCAGGACACTCGAGTTCTTCGACTCCAACCTTGACATACCATGACTTCCTGGAGCTCGCTGTGTGTGCAGGAGCATTGTTATACTGGAACAGTTTTGGACTTTTTAGTTACAGTGAAGGGAAATTATAATCCTACAGCATACAAAGACGACTGCTTTCTTCCAACTTTGAGTCAACAGTTAGGGGACGGTCCACGTACTTTTGACCATATAGTTGACCGTATGTTGAATTTGTTTAAATGTAAATTCCTCCTTAGCACCTTTTTGGAGGTAACCAGTCCTTGAAATGCTACTTAGAATTGAGATGTACTTGGAAAAGAGAGAGATATTTTCTTCCAGACTATAAATGGTCGAAAATGTTTCAATTTCACCACATCTGGCCACCACATCTGTATTAGCTGTACAAGTTAAGCCCTTGTTTAAACTGCAGTGACCATCAGTATGTTAATATACATATTCTCTGCATTCATTGTGATTTATTTATTTTTTAATCTGTGTTCTAGGATTCAGATGGCTGAGAAGTTTGTGAAAGCTGTGTCGAAACCCAGTCGGCCCGACATGAACCCTATACGGTACTCAGTTCAGCACCCAGACATATAAATTATTACTGGTATATTTAAAATGAAAGCCTACCGCCCGGGCGTGTCCGTTTCTAAACAGCCTGTCGTTTTCCAGCGTAAAGGAGGTGTATCGGTTGGAGGAGATGGACAAGATCTTCGTAAGGTGAGTATCTCTGCGAGGTCGTGTCCTCGGCTCCTCTGTAACCTTCGGCGCGTGATGCAGGTTCGATGTTCCTCAGATTGGAGATGAAGGTGACGAAGAGCTCAGGTGGAATGCCGCGGCTGTCCTACACGGGCCGAGACGATCGCCACTTCCTGCCCAGCGGCCTTTACATCATCAAAACGGTCAGAGGTGAGAGGAGCGTGAACGTCCCACCGTCTTTCGGCGTTGCGAGTCGGCGTATCGGCGTACATGTGAACTTTTCTCCTGTCTTAATTTCAGACCCGTGGACGATGGCGTTCAGTAAGAGCTCGAAGATGAAATTCTTTTACAACAGACAGACGAAACAGTCCACCTACGTCATGGATCCGAGCGCTATAGCGCCTTTTCAGTACGTTCTGAAACCTGCACCACAATGGATTTTAGGAGCACTGTATTTTCTTAAGTCATATTTTATCATACACTGCCAGTCAAAAGTTTGTGGACACTTGACTGAAATGTTTCTCATGATAAATTTTATTTTTTTTTAAATGGGGGATTTAAGGAAATGTACCATCGTCTCATTTAAAATGCGTAACATCTAGTTTAAATGAAATTTTAGTTCAGCACACAGACTAGAAAAAACATTTAAGTCGTCTAACCCTCAAATTGTCCTGACTGTGGAAGAAAAGTCCCATTCACACGTACGAACCTTAATGCAGCTCGGATCTTTTATTGATTTTATTTATTAATTTAATTATTTAATTTATTTTTAATCAGAGCTGCTAAAACCTGCTGTGACCTCTACTCCAGTGAATGATAGTGTGATTGAATTCTTCACCAGTGAAGAACAAAGCTAAATATTCTGGTCATCTTCCCCCACTCTTTTCTCAGGGTGTGTCATCAGGAACGATTGTTTTGGGCCTGGGAGGAAGGGGTCAGAGTTCACGACTCCCAGAGCCGTGTCGATCCTCAGAAACTCTCCAAGGACAACGTGCTGTCCTT
Source organism: Ictalurus punctatus (assembly GCF_001660625.3). Classification (NCBI taxonomy): domain Eukaryota; kingdom Metazoa; phylum Chordata; class Actinopteri; order Siluriformes; family Ictaluridae; genus Ictalurus; species Ictalurus punctatus. The sequence continues at coordinate 22,814,711 of NC_030430.2, forward strand.
TATCCGGAAACACTGTCATCAGTGGGAGAGCCGTGACGGCGTGTGAAGCCTCTCCTCACCAGCACGGGGTGCTGTAGTTCTGCAGAAGAGGAATCGTAGCACGTAGTCTCACGTGATTTTCAGCTTGGTTTATTTTACAGCCAGCGAGCATTATATCTGTGAGGTATTTACACGGAATATCGACGGTCGCATTGCTTAGGCTTCGTAAATCCGATACACTAATACACTGCTCATTTCCCAGTAATACAGTGCATGATGATGATAGACTCGGCATTTCCTCTTCTGTGTGCTCGTGAGGCAGGGCGTGTTGCCTTCCCATCTTTTTGAGGTTTCTTTTTCTTTTCTTTTTTCTTTTTTGATCTCGTTTGCTTGTACATGTTGTTTGAATGAAGCAGGCGTGTTTAATTTTTTATGGGCTTCATTTGAACTTGTGAGTAACCTTGATAATAATGTAAAAAAAAAAAAACAACAAAAAAACTTGACTCCTGGAGTATTTTCTTCCTCTATTAAACCTCAGCATGGATGTCAGTGTCCTTGACTTAGGTGGCGCTCTGGATGAAATCACGACGACGCCAAGATTGCTCTTGTGCCGTTTTAGCCGTCTTTACGTTCTCTGTTCTGTACGGGGGAAACCCCTCAAACTAAACAGGACGACACACTGCTGTTTTTGGATAGTTAAGGCTTTCTAACTTCCTAAAAACGGTTCAGCTTGGAGCCCTATCTGGAGGTCTGTAGTGCGGTTCCCACATTAAACCTTTTAAAGGGTTCCACCTGCCAATGTGGGTTAATATTAGCCCTTAGGTCAAAGTGTGTTGCTCCAAGTACACTCTTAAAGGGAAAAACAAATCTACGGAGGTCCCCCCACCCCCCTATTCTTCCCTTTAGAGAACCCTTTAAAAGGTTCACTGTAGAACCCTACAACAAGCAGGCGAGAAAAGCTTGAGTACGCAATAAATAAATAAATAAATAAATAAATCGGCAGTGTGTCGTCATGTTTCGCTTACTTTAAATTCCTGAGAACAGAAACACAACTAAACTGACTGGAAATAAGAGTGAGAGTGTATCTTGGAGCTACACGGTGTGACCCGAGTGCTAATGGTAACCTACGGCGGCGGGTGATGAATAAAAAATGTTGTTTCTTTGGACGGCTGGTGACTCAGTAAGGAGAAGAGAGTTTACATCCAGTTTAATGAGTCGTACACATTCTGTATTTTAGAGATTACAGCATGTGAGCTGATCTCGGCTCTGATTATAAATCACTCCGTCCGGGATTTTACGCTTTTACGCAGAAATTAACGCACAATCAAGGAAACTCTTGCAGTATTCGGAGCTTGCGATTTAAAAAAAAAAAAAAAAAAAAGACTGCAGATTTTTCACAGTTTTGGGCCAAAACGCGTCATCACGGCGCACGTTCAGTCAAAGCCGCGTTCGATTCACGTGCGTCGAACCCGAGTACAGCTGAAAGGTCTCGTTTACCAACAAACATCACTGCGAAAGAGCACGCGAAACAATTTCGCGCGACTGCGAATTCGCCGAGTCATACTTTTCGGAAGAAAAAAATCAATAATTGAAAAAAGCCGCAGCAAAATCGAGCATTTTTCATCGCAAAAAAAAAAACCCCTCCACGAAATCCTGTACGGGCTGATATACTGTTAAAAGGATCCGATTACAAAAGGAAATCGATTTCCTTTTCCCCTTGTACCCGAATGTAGTCCATCAGCCAAGCCATGTTTGGTGTTTGATTTTTGCTTCTTTAGTTTTGCACTGGAAGCGTTATATCATCATCATCACCAGTTTCCTAGTCTGTATAACAATGTAGAAATATAAAGTTCACCTAGAAGCCACGCCTCCTACTCGAGCCGGATGCTTTAGCCGAGTGATGCGAAATGATGTGCTGGGGAGGGAAGTGAGTCTAGGTTGATGTTCTCATCAGGATTGAACTTATTTCGTTGATGTAAGTACAGTATATGTAACATTACAACTTCTATCCATTTATCATTGTCATTTGTTAATAAAATTTTTTTTTTTTTTTAAAAAGATCTTGGCAAATTGCTGTGGTATAAAATGAACACAACACTTCGGGATGTGCTGTTCTAGGAAAATAATCAGCTTTGGTGTAGTAACCGTGGTGTAACTCCTGCTTTGGCTTTGTCTCAGGCCACATCTCGTCTCCCCATCGTTGATTATTTTCCTAGAAAAGCATGCCGTGTTGTGTTTAGCCTTCGTTTGTCACGTATATATTACAGCACAGTGAAATAGTTTCTTCACGTGTCTCGGCTTGTAAGGAAGTTGGGGTCAGTGCGGGGTCAGCCATGATATAGCACCCCTGCAGCAGATAGGCTTAAGGGCCTCGCTCAAGGGCCCAACACTGGTACCGTGGTGGTGCTGGGGCTTGAATCCTCGACCTTCTGCACAATAACCCAATTCCAGAGGAATTAGGAATGCAGTTTGTATGCTCCTAAATTGGAGGCTATATGTTTACTTGTTAGCCAGAACAAATAAAGATGTGAACTTCAGAAACCAAACATGCCTTTGGTGAGGGGGAACCAGGGTTATTATTTTTTTGCCGTACATTTTTTATTTATTTTAAGCGTAATACCATTCGAGCAGAGTGACCTTGGTCACAAAAAGCATGTAGAGTGCCAAAATTATCATCATCATTATTATTATATATATATTTCTTTACAAATCCATGTGATGTGTATGTTCTTTGTAAGCGTCACTGTGTGTTTGGTGGACCTCTAGTGTACCTGAGATTCAGCATGAGCTCTTGTACCCCGCGCTGTTCTCCATGCTGGCTGCATTGGCATTGACATGTCAAGGACAAGAGGACGCTGGCAGACTTTTGTATTCAGGTGTAACGAGTCTTCCAATTCCTTTCTTCGCTCCTCTCATCCTTCAGCCTAGTTGTGTGACGGGGAAGCGAAAGAGTCTCGTCTCGAAGACGATTAGAGCCGCCTGGAGGACGGGCTCGCTAAGCCGTATAGTGGGATTATCACCTCACAGCCCTAAAGACGCTGAACCGTGTACAAGAGGGATCTAGCAAGTGTAATTGCATGTCTTACACCTTTTTTCCCTGTCCATCTCCTCACTGCTTCCTCTGAGAGCTTCAATTTCTGCCTGTTCTTAGAAGGCAAATTGAGTGCATCGGTGGAACTAGTGACTAGTCTGTGAAAATGAGGATGCTCCAGCAGGCGAGCAGGATGAACATTGTGCACGATGGAAAGGTGATGGCAGTAAAACAGAATCGTGTAGTCCTTACAAAAAAAATAATTAAAAATAACACGGACTTCACTCGTCATCGTGGGACATATGTAGATATATATTTTTTCAAATAAAACCCGTCTCCCCAAATATAAAGCTTCTTTAAGTTATATAGTAAGATAATGCTGAAATGAGAACAGCAAAAATAATAAAGAAATAAATCCGTGTGTGGTAGTTCTGAATAGCACCCAAAACAACAAGAAGGATTTTCACTAGCATATATATATATATATATATATATATGGCTTACGTATTGAAAATATCGTGCTACTTAGTTAGGCTAACATTATCTTTAAAGCCTAGCGTTAACTCCAGTTTACACTTGTTGCACTTACACTGCTTCACTAAAATAATCGAAGATCTGCTTTGGCCAAATTTAGGATGACAAAATAATGGATAAAATGGGAAAAATTTCCAGATGAGCTTACGTTTGATGCTTTAAAAAAAAAAAAGTATGGATTTAGGAGCTATACAGTAAGGGTGTCGAGATGTAATTTCGTCATCATCAAGGACAACAAACGTCACTTGTAAATCCAGCTTGCCTAATTTGGGCCAGCATCAAGCATTCTGTTGGCAGGGTGGTCCTCCTTTGCCAATTTTGGGCCAGAGTTGTATAAAGAGGCCCATCATCCATCCATCCATCTTCTATACCGCTTATCCTTTTCAGGGTCACAGGGAACCTGGAGCCTATCCAGGCTCATGCAATCCAATCCCACATTCACACACCCATTCAAACTCCGCACACACAGGGCCACGGTGGGAATCGAACCCCCGACCCTGGAGGTGTGAGGCGAACGTGCTAACCACTCAGCCACCGTGTGCCCGTGTGTGGAAGACTTCCTTATCCAGCGTGACTTACATTTATCGGCCCAACAGTGGTAGCTTGGCAGTGCTGGGGCTTGAACTCCTGACCTTCTGATCAGTAACCCAGAGCCTTTAACCTGTGTGCCACCACTACCCCGAATTAGACAATTGGGCTAAGGTCAGTTTGCCACCTTGGGCCCGTATACATCCATAACAGTATACTGGTTTGAAGTATTTTATTGTAAAAGTACAGAAATGATTGACAGTCTACCTGTAGAACTCTCATAGGCATCGCGCAACACCCGGCTAATTCCATAAAGCATGTTAAGGGCAGCATAATGCCGTGGAGGCACTGAGTGACCGAGTCAGAACCTGGATGTGAACCTAACTGAGCCTCTCTTGGGAGAAAATGAAGATGTCACTACCGCAACTGAGCTTGAGATGTTCTGCAGAGAGGAACAGGAGAAGATCCCCAAATCCAGGTGTGTGAAATTTACAGTATCATACCAAAAAAAAAAAAAAAAAATCATTGGCAAAGTTTTTCAACACAGGACTCCTTAGTGGAGCAGCAAAAAAAGGATCCACTCTATCCTCAGACAATGATCCTAATGATCTGAGAACTGTCCAAGACTAAATTAAAAAGTTACAAAGGAATCTAATCCATTTTTACAGTAAGGCTGTAATGCAACATGATACATGAATGCACTATATTAGACTTGTTATTGAGTTTAAGATGAAACCCGTTCAATTCAGAGACTAGTCATAACTCTAATATCCAAATGACATCTATGACAACTCTGACAGTAGTTGATCTCTACCACAGGGGGGAAAAAAGATCCAAATTACTCAGACCCCCGGGGGCCCACAAACCCCACTTTAATATCCACAACTCTACATCACAGGCTAAAGCAAAACCTTACCCCAGGCTTTAGAAATACTTCAGAACGTCTAATTACAGCTGCAATTAAAAAAAAGAAAATAGACCTTTAACCTGGTAACGATGCACAGTTCTTACTACCGTTAACACATTCAGCATTATAAATGGATATTATTTTGGAGCTTTATCTGCCCTACGGATAGAGGTTTCGTTTGATTGTTATGAGCAGCGTGAAGCATTAAGGCTTGTGGTTGGACGCTAAGTTCATTACAGCTGCCAGTGTGTACAGTGTACACAGTGTGTGTCTCTCTCTCCCCTGACCGCTGAGCACAGTGGATCCGAGAGGCTTTAGAAGAACTCTCGAAATCGAGACTGGAAAAAGACCAGGAGGAATTTTTCCAGTCTTCAGCTGTCCAGTCGTCGTGTCCACTGTAGCTTCAGTTCAGTTCAATTCAATTAGATTTGTATGGCGCTTTTTACAGTAGACATTGTCTCAGAGCAGCTTTACGGAAAATTACAAACACGGTATACAGATATTAAAAGTGCGAATTTATCCCAACTGAGTGCGACGGTGGCAAGGAAAAAATCCCTAAGATGTTAAGAGGAAGAAACCTTGAGAGGAACCAGACTCAGAAGGGAACCCGGTCTCATCTGGGTCACAACGGATAGTGTGGAAAAATTCATTATGAGTTTATATGAAGTCTGTTTGGCCTTAGAAGCAGCCGTAGTCCCAGCAATGTGGAACTGGAGAAGATGAGAGCTCCATCCAGATTCATGTTCTAGGCTGACAGGAGTGGAACCCAATGTGGTCTTCTGCTGTTAGAGCCCATCCACCTCACAGTTCAATGACTTGTGTGTTCTGAGACGCTTTAGAGATATAGATTTGAATTAATGTAGCCTTCCTGTCAGCTTAGACCAGTCTGGTCATTCTTCTTGAACTTCAGTCATCAACAGTTCCCCCGCCCCCCTCCCAATCTGATGTTTGACTGAAGCCTTTGACTTCCACTTGATTGACTGGTTGAGGTGTACAGGTGTTCCCTATTAAAGTGGACGGTGAGTGCAGATTCCACGTATTTGCCAAGCAGGAAAAAAGTACGGCTACTTCTGCTTCCTACATCCCAATTTAGCCCGTGTCCACCACTGGAATAATATCTAGTCAGCAGTGGGGATTGACGGACGGGGTAGACGATTGTGCATAGCAACAGCTGGACTGCAGTCAGTAACTGTACACTTTCATTCGGATGACAAATTAAAGGAAAAAAACCGAAGAGGAAAGATCTAAGAGACTATGAAAGAGGTTTGGGTATCGAGGCGTGGATGCAGGAGCTTCAGTCAACAGTGAAAGTGACGTCTGAATTTAGATCGACGGGAAAGACGTCAGTAAATAGGGCTGGAAATTTAGGAGACTGCGAATGCTAACGGTAGGATGTGATCAGACTGACAGCAAGAGCAATTCCTCCACGTCTACATCGCCCATGCACACCCGTCTCCACTGTAAGAATGTCTGCCTCTACTCGTCTCCTTAGAGCGACGCGTCTCTGCAAATCAGCACCAAGTTCTTCTGACTGATCGTCTTTATCTTAATGCTTCTATCCTGGTGGGCGTGGTCTCTTCCAGAATAACCCCGCCCCGCCCCCACGTACAGGGCACAAGGGCTCACTGAATGGTTGGATGAGGATGAGAATGATGTAAATCATACGCTATAGTATATAATATTTAAAAAAAATAATAATAATAAAAAGAAATATAAAAAAAAATCTAGTCTTGATGTTAGACTTTAATACTTATTCTGCTGTGAAGACAGTCTTAAGTGAAACGTTTACAGAACAGTTTGTTGGAAAAGCATTGCTTTATTATGATTTGCCTGATAAGCAAGAAAATACCGCATACTGATTTAAAAAATATATACATTATATGCCATTTAGTATGAAACCTAACATAAATCCAACAATCAACATTTGGAGAAATTTCACTAATATTAAAAGTAAAAAATTATTATTATTATTATTATTATTATTATTATTACCGGGAGATTCTTGAGAAGAATCTGCTGCCATCCACCAGGATGATGATGATGATGATGATGAGACGTGGGTGGAGCTTCCAGCAGGACAACGATCCTAAACATACAGCAAAGGAAACTCTCAATTGGTTTCAGAGATAAAAATCAAGGTGTTAGAACGACCCAGTCACCTGACTTCAATCCAATCGAACAAGATTTAAAGAGAATATGTTTAGAAGAACCGACCACAATCACACCTGAATACTGCGGCCCATTCATTTCTTCATACAGGAAGCGTCTCGAAGCCGTCCTTACCAACAAAGACTTCTCCACTAAGCACTAAATACATTTCGGTTAGCGTGTTCAGTACTTTTTTCCCGTGTCATTCCTCTTTATTACACATAACTTCATTTATGGATTTTAATGTTTGGATTTCTTTATTTTTCCGCATTTCTTGAGTTAATACTGACGTCTGGAGAAAGTTTCATGTGAATAACCTCGTTGGAAATATATTTAATGAAAGAAATGTTGACCCACCCCCACTGTATATGAGTGAAATGATATATGTAACTTCACTGATGTAATATGATGTTAAATTTCGACACGTACTGTATATAAGATGTGGAGAGGATTCGGTTGCTTATGCAGTTAATGAAAGTTCATGTGCTCATGTTTATTTCCATATACAGAGTTGCAGGGAGCTGAGTAGTTACATGAAGACAAATAATTTAGCATTTAGGACTAAGAGCTGTCTGAGATGGAATGTTTGTGGACCTGTATACCGAGGGCCTCAGCTGTGTTCCAGACACACATGCTGAACGAGCTAAGCGTGAGTAAAGGTAAGATTCATGTGTGTTTATTCAATTTACTGCAGTGTTTCTTGGCGAGATTACGTGACGCGTGTTACGGAGGTCTGGACAAACCTCTGGTGGATTTTTTGAACAGTCTGAATCTCATGATGATGATGTTATTGTATGGATATAGGACACTCTGATTGTCCAAATTAGGAATGTTTCGCCTTGCCGATTGCAGCGCTAGTCAGTTACAGAATGGATATCTACTTCTTATGTTTCATGTAAAAAAAAAAAAAGAAGAGGATTATGTGATGATTTACACGTATGTGTGTGATCGTGTTGACGTGTAGAAACCGCAGATCTATTTCACCGACCCTAAGCAGCTGCTGAACATCATGGCAGATGTGGACGCAGACATCGATCGGCTGTCTGATGACCTCAGTCAGGTGGAACATTGTCTGGAGTGCCACAAAAAAAACATGAGCAACTTGCAGCAGGACATGTGAGTGACACGAACAATCACACCTCTTACTACAACCTTAAAGGAACACTGCATTTTCATTCAACTTAAATTCAATGCTGTGTGTATGAGTGTGTATATGAATGTGTGTGTATGTATATGTGTATATATATATGTATGTGTGTGTGTGTGTGTGTGTGTGTGTGTGTGTGTGTGTAAATATACTATGACCAAGAAGTGAAACATGTCCCTGGACTGACAAAAGAACAGGAAAACAAGTTGCCTTGAAACTCGTCTCTAACACACAATCTACGGGCGGTCGATAAAAATGTTTCAATTAGAAATAAAGGTATTAGGATCTAGGAACTATTCATATCTGAGATTAAAAAACAACAACATCTACTCCTGCCACATGTCTCGGGTCCCGCAGGAGCCCAGTCCCTGTGCACACATCTACAGCAGAGGTTCTGACGGCATCCTTTAACCTCTGAGCCGTTTGTGTTGCTGCAGGGAGAAGGACACTGCTCAGAGTAATGAGGAGATGGACTACCTCACTAGATGCATTCATACAAAAAGAGCAAAAGCAGCGAAAATAGAGCAGCGCATCGAAGAATTCAAAATGAGTGAAGACGGTCCTGAACAAAAGGTAAACACACACCTGTAAGTTCTTTCTAATCACACACACACACACACACTACTCAACTTCCCACAACACATCTTTCTGCCTAAAAAAATGAAAGAGTGTGTCCTTTGTACACACACACACCATTTCTTGTAAAATCAAGCAAAGTACGATTTAAATGTCTGCAACTTTTTTTTTTTAATATAATTACAGAGAGGGAAGAAGGTCATGTGGAGGTCATTTGTCAAGAAGAAAGTCTCCAAAGCAGATGCGATTGAAGCCGTCCTCACCGAGGAACAGAGAGAACTGGAGAGATTCCGCTTCGACCAAGAGAGTAACACGGTACTATAAAAACACAGCACTATAAGGTCCAGAAATGAGCTTTTAATAGTTTGATATTTTATTAATGCCAACATCTTTAGCAAATCAGGAAATAATGAAGCTGCCGCAGCTCTAGACTAAATCCAGCACAGGATGTGTGTGTGTGTCTCATTTCTGTTGAGAGATGTGATGTCACCTTCAGTTCTTTCACAGCTAGAATATGTCCTTTTTCGGAACAAGAAAAAAAAAGTTTAGTTCAGTTTCTTTAGTTCTCTGATGAAATATTAAAATGGAGATGAGTCGAACCTGTTGATTTACAGTCCCGCTCTACCGTGTTATTCAGAAGAATGACCCAGTATTGCGGTTCTCTTTTGAGTCTGGGTCCACTCGAGGAGTTTTTCCTTTCCACAGTCAACTTTGGCTTGTTCATTTCTCTAACGCTACATTATTTCCTGATTTATTTACTTTTGGGTTTATTACAAAGTATTAATGCTATTATTTTGGACCTTATTGTGAAGTGTTGATATAAAGATAAATAATATAAATAATAAAGAGTTTCCACACCGCACCAGCTTTAGTCATGGCTCTGTACTGATAAGAAGGGAGAATATATTTTAAATATGCAGAGTATTGCCTCACTGATGTGCTTTATTTGCAGATGTGGTAAGACGCTGATGGCAAAAAAAAAACAACAACTGAATACTGTCTTTCACGTCCTAACGCTATGCTAGGTAAAAATGTGTGAGATATGTAACTAGATTTCGATATTACACTGAGGCATTTCGCACAGCTACATGCGACTACATTGTTTACCACAAGATGGCAGACAAGCACAATAAAACTGTACGAATATAATTATATAAGCTGTAATTACTTTGTCTTTAGCAGAGCGACTAGCTAACTATGGCGATTTTATAACAACTAAATTAAGCGAGACTCGCCACAGGATGTTTTTGTTCCCTCTTTTTTCGTTATTATTATTTTTTTATTAATACATGAAAATGAAAAACGGTTCCATAAGCATTGCAAAGTAATTACTTACAATTGCATGAAAAACAACAACAATATGTAAACTGAACATGATTACAACAGATCGACAGAAACTACAACTGTAAACATACATTCATATACAGATTTTACAACACAGGGAAAGCATCTAAATACATGGACTTTCTTAAATATTTCTTCAAGATATTTAAGGAATCTTAGGTTGTTTTTTTTTTTTTTTTAAAATTATTATTCTTTATAAAATAACGAGATTTAAAAAGTAAGTTTAATTCCATTTTAAGGTGGGGAAAGGATGGAATACCATTTCCAAAGTTTTGTTTATGAATGAAAAAAAATTAACCGCATACTCCAGAGGTTTATTTCTTAGTATCGCTGACGTAAAAAATAATGTCTTTTAAACTGAAAGTGTCACGTAAGGAGGTTGAGGACGGATGCAAATGCAGATAAGAGTTTTATGATAGGAGATATAGGCAGACGGATCCAAATCATGAAACAAAAGTGTGGTCAAAACAGCCAAACGGTCAGGCGATCAGCAAACGGGATAAACTAGACTAAGACGAGACTCTATTAACGAGGACGAGAACCAGATCAAAACCATGAAACATAAAGCTACGAATAAAGGCTTGGTACACCACAGAGACTGCCTAACTAACTGAGCGTAATACTTGGCAAGGTCAGTGTTCAAAAGTCTCTCGTATAGCGTGGTTGTGAGTGCTGTGAATAGGATGCAGGTGTGATTAGAGTGAAGGTGAGTGTTCTGGGAATTGCAGTCCAGGGCGGCCATGTTTGTAGGCCGCCGTGCAGGATGGGAAATGTAGTTTGCTGTGACATGACAGAATGAATATGTAAACGTAGGAAAGTTAAATGAGATCCTAGTTCAGAGCAGAATTGTTTAGATATAGGGCAATCAAAAAAAACTGATGTGCAAACGTCTCGTCTGCGTGTTTACAGACGAACAGCAGCTGTCAATGTCCAAGTATTTCGAGATATTAGAGATGACTGGGTATATTTTGTGTGATGTTTTGAAATGTATTTCCTTCACCTTATCGGAGATACAATATTTTCCAGGTAAAAGCCAGGCCCCTTTTCCAGTCTATATCCTCTACCACAGACCTCCGATAGAACTTTCCGCTTGGAGAAGTTTTCCGCTTAACATGAAAAATGTGGCGCACGTGCCTCCTGGTACATTTCTTATTTGACAGATCGATTCCTTCCAAGAGTAAAGGACGTTGAGTTGTAACTGTTCTCCTTGGGCGATATATAACATGACTTTTAACGAGGTGAATTAACCCAGGTGAGATCGCTTCAATTACTTTATTAAACTCTACTGGGGGAATCGGGAAACTGTGCGAAGTCATTAATCACTCGTTAGTCATTATATTTCCTGGGTCATCAAATAAGGAAAGGATATACAATTAATATTATTTTGGAAACATCCGGGGAGGGGATCAGGATTTGTTTCTGATTGTAATATCACAATTAGTCCATAAGAATGCTCTGTAGGGTGAGAAACTGTGGATATGACGTACAGCTTCCAGGTCAGGGGACACTGTTGATGAAATTTGGACAGAGAAATTAGGTAGCTTAGAAGGTATACGGTTACATTTCAAGCTACCAGTTTGATCATAAATATATAGTTGGGGATAAAATACCGAAAGAACTTTGGGTTTGCAAGACATCTTTTCAACCCATTTATTTTAAAAGTATTTATCGTGTCAGAGAAACCTAAAAATAAATAAATAAACACCTCCATCTGCTCTGCTATTGGATAGCACTTCTTTTTTTTTTTTTTTTTTTTTAAAAACTCATTAATTTCCTTAGCCTACTTGTTCTCAACAAATAAAGATGGGGACAGATATACAAAGTGAGGAAGACCTTCGGCGTTTGATTGGAGGACTCTAACGTTTTCAGATTTAACAATCCTAGCTGAAAAGTTTAAGTGCTGTCTCTCCAAAGGATGTTTTGTAATATAAATGCCTAGGTATTTAACCAGAATTCTTGCCCAAGATGTCCTCTGATGACCAAAACAAACAAACAAAAAAGCTTTCTGACAACATGTACCAGACATACATGCTTTATTTGCAGATGTGGTAAGACACTGATGGCAAAGGAAAACTGAATACTGTCTTTCACATCCTAACGCTATGCTAGGTAAAAACGTGTGAAATATGTAACTAGATTTCGATATTACACTGAGGCATTTCGCACAGCTACATGTGACTACATTGTTTACCACAAGATGGCAGACAAGCACAATAAAACTGTACGAATATAATTATATAAGCTGTATGTTGTCTCACTGTACGCAGTTCAACCATGCAACATTTGAGTTGGTGTGGAATTGAGAAAACGTCCATTAATATCGGAGCAGGTTATGTAGACGTATACATGCAAAACGCTGTGCAATTACTGCAGCTTATAGAACAATATAATTACACATACATTTTCAGTACAATGCCATTACTCCAACATATCCTCCGTTAATGGCGGATTCGGTGTGCTGCCTCATGACGTCACAGCACAGTACAAACTTCTTAACAGAAGATTCCCTAGTCCCAAACACTGCCAATAATACTCTCAGCACACACACACACACACATGTCCCTCTGTGGTGTCGTGTATGTACAACCAATCTGTCCCATTTTTCACTGTGCCTTTTTACTTCCTCTGGCCATAGCACAGCTTTTATAGTAGTGCCAAGTGCAAGGCAAATTACAGGTATGCATTAATGTGCTGGTTCTAATACAGTCTCATTTCCATATCAACACATTACAATACTGTTCCATAATGCAGGAAGGAAGCAGAAACAAATGCGTAGTTCTTCATTAACACTTATGTTACCCCTATTAACTGCTAAATGTGACTAGTTGATTAGCAGGAGTTCATCATTAAGAGAATGAACTTGAACAGTATTTACAGAGTCGTACATACCACAGAACATACACACTACCGGTCAAACGTTTAGGCACACTCATTCTTTATTTTTAAAACTCTGGAGTAACACAAATTGAACGATGGGAATCATGTTGTGATAAAAAAAAAAAAAACATCCAAAATAAATCGAAAGAATTTAATAATTTAGCATCTTCAAAGTCGACGCCCTTTTCGCCTAGAATTTCCAGAAATGTATTCTTGGTGTTTTCTCGAGCGATTTCTTGAGGAATTTCCCTGAGACGATTTTTAAACAGGATTAAAGGAGTTCACACCGACGCCGGACTCTAATCGGCTGCTTTTTGGAAATATTTCTCTCCGAGTCGTCCGTTTAAAAAAAAAAATGTTAGTTTTCTAGTGAAAGAAACGAATACGTTGGCGTGATTTTTGTCTACGACACCGATTTCACACGTTTAATCACACACCTTCAGATCAAAAGCTTTTTAACGATCATGAGAAACATTTCAGTCGAGTGTCCACAAACTTATGTGTGTATGTATGTATGTGTGTGTGTGTATATATATATATATATATGTATGTATGTATATATGTATATATGTGTGTGTATATATATTTATATATATGTGTGTGTAGACGTACTTGCTAACTATGGATATTTTATAATAACCACTAATGAAGAACTGATCACATCAACATTAATTCCAAATAGCTACACTTTACCTTCCTCATGGAGATCTACTACCTAATATACCTGAATCTATTCCCATTCCTCAGTCTGTAACATGTACAGTAAATGTATATACGAGTTATTACTGTGCACACAAACAGGTCTCCTCAGAGGATTACAGGGTCAGTGTGTTGTTTTTATTTAGCCAGTCAAGTCCTATAAAAAAAGAAATGGGCAACAATAGCCTGCACGTGTACACGGTTGTATCATAGAAACGATGAATACATATTAGTTCGTAGTAGTTAAAAGGTGTAACGTATAAGATTTAAAACTATTCATTTGTTGCTGCTTAGGGGGCCTTTTATTTATGGAACAGTATCGTTAAGTGTAAAACGTTACCTTATCAAATAACTCGTCACGTCTTGCACGGCAGATACTCGCATCATTTACATTTAACAATTAAACACGTTTCTTCATTTAAAATGTGTTGTTTAACCGAGTTGAACACATTCTGGTGAAGACTTCAGACAGTCAGACAGTAAACCGTTCCTTCAAGCTTTCCTCCAGAGGGAACGTGTTCAGGGGAGATGATTTTGCACTTGACGGTTTCTCAGTAAAATGACAAGCTGCATTGTTATTATTTTTTTGTCTCGAGAGAAAACAAGAGGCTGTTGATGTTGAAGGAATGAAGGAATGTTTATACCCGTCATATCACAAGTGATAACAGGAACTGACTTCTTTCCGCAACATTAAATGTAGCAGCATTTCTAATGCAACGGAAGTAAATGTAGAAATATAATTGTTGACACATTCCTATGGAATAATTGTAACGGAACACTTTCTCTTCTCTTTCTCAACAGTGTCTGTTTAATTGCTGTTTGTAAAACTTCCGCTTAGAAATAGCCGCACTTATTTACACCGCTTGTGCTCTCTGGATGGGTAGAGGGCGAACGGATACGAGTTCGTACGCTGTTTTTAGAGGAAAACAGACAGGAATGCTTGATTTTACCACGACTTTTTCAAAATCTACGATGCGACTTGCGGAAAACTACTCGAATTGGCGGAATTGCACGGACTTTTGCAGTGATGCATTGAGACCTTTTGGCTAAACTCATGATCAGCTGTACGATACACGTGAAACGAAGAGGGCTTTTAGCCGAATACGTGTTGTGATGACGTCACATGACGTGTCTTGGTCCAGATCTGCAGAAAATCTGCGGTAAAATTAGAAAAATCGCAAACTCCTCAGAATATTGTGGCGTTTGCTTGAGTTTGCGTTCATTCCTGCGATCGCAAAATCGCGAAATCCTACAGGGACTGGGAAAAGAAAAAGAAAAAGGAAGGCAGAGCGATTGAGAGGGAAGGCTAAACACCTGAAGAAGGAAACAGAAATCAAATGAATAACCATTAGGTGCTGCACTACATGTTAAAGACATACCTGCAAGTGTGCATGTTAAACCGTCCATCGTAGACACACACTTACAGCACGTAGAGACTGTGGGAGAGCCATACAGAGATCGCCGTACGTACGTCCGTAAACGACGAGACGTTATTTCAAACCTGAGTAAGTGCAAACCGATGACGAACAAGGTGATCATTACCAACAAAGGATGACGCAACCACATACAACTAGACTATAGTATAGAGTTATTATTTCAGTCAGGATTGGATGAATATAAAGGTATTATATCCAGCTAATCTGCAGTGTGAACAGGAGCGTGATCTGGAATCAGAGGTGTATGTGGATATGTGGTGTAGGAGAGTGGGACAGCGCAGGTCTGGGTTCGATGCCACGGCTCTTCATGAAAGACAGCAGCTGCTCCGGGATCTCAGCCAGTACATCCTTGGCCAGACGAGCCATGCTGAGCACCTGATTTCCCGAGCGGTCAATGTAGTCCCTGAATGGCACAAACTGAGAGACACATACAGAACCATGATCTAAAACATATTTTATATATATAATATATATATATGGTGCCCTCCACTACTATTGGCACCCTTGGTAAATATGAGCAAAGAAGGTATATACGATATAGACACACGTCCTCTTACAGGTTGATTCATGACATTTCCAGTTGACTGGAACTTCTTAATTATTGCCCTGATGGTGGAAATGGGCATTTTCAACGCTTGTCCTATTTTCTTATAGACACTTCCCATTTTGTGAAGCTCAACAACCTTTTGCCGCACATCACAGCAATATTCCTTGGTCTTGCCCGCTGTGATGAATGACTAAGGGAATTTGGCCTATGTGTTCCATCATATTTATACCCCTGTGAAACAGGAAGTCATGTTTGAACAATTTCCTGTTCCTAGTCACCCAGGTGTACTAAAAATTTTTTAAATATCAATGGGAATATATTTTTCTCATATGAATTCATGGGGTGCCAATAATTGTTACACACCTATATTTAACAAAGATTTATTTATTTTTGATAAACCTGTGTTGGCAATTGTTTGATATCCATGAGAGTAGAGTATTCTGATTGAACCATTCTCATTCATGTCGCACTGCCACTTATCAGAACTTATCTGATATGTATTGATCTATGACCGTATATCAAAGTGCTTCAGATCAGATTAAAAGAAAGATCCGATTTTTGTGACCACACAGTCCTGAAAAAAAATCAGATCTTTGTCACATCAAGGCAGAAAATCAGATTTGTGTCACTACAACCAGGTAAGGTCAACATAGCCAGTGTTAAAGGATAAATGTTGGTCCTGAAGCAATTGAGAATTTATATTTTTTTATACCGTATTTCAGGAAATGTTGCGTGTGCAACCATGACAAGCACAGCTAGAATGAAATTCCTCCTTGGATATTAACAACTGTAGCTGCTCAGAAATGACTGAAGTACAGTAATAAAAACTCTGTGCTGCATGCTCGTGTTCTTCCTGCTTCACTGGATCAAGCTATTGAATATTTAGCTAATTAGATAATAAGCTGTATCAGATGTAGGAGAGTATGGAAAAATGGGAAAAGCTGGTGTCGTGATGAGGACCTGAACAATGTCCCGTTCGGCGACGCGGCCCCGAGAGGACACCCGAATCTCGTCACCATCCAACTCCTCCATCGCTGGATAGAGAGAGACAGACACACTTTTCTTCTCGTCAACAAACAAATGGCAAAAGGCTCCATACATGACAGAGAATGGACTTTGGATATCTACAGAAATATCTTACTTTTCCATATAATAGCTCGGATTTTTTAACCTAGTCAGGTTTCTGAGCAAGCAAAACACCGGACTGTGCGGCACAGTAGGGGCCTGTACCATGAAACTGGTTTAGGTAGCTAACCATGTAACGTTCAGTTTAGTTTGTACCAACCCTGGGTTTTAGGTACCATGAAAGTGTCTCGGATTTTACCGCCATAGTTTTTTTTTACCGCCCGTTCATCGCCATAGTAACTCACGCTCCATGGCTAACCTGCTCCGGGACAGGTTAAGTTCTGGATAAGAGAACCCAAACCCAACTTGGACCAATCAGTGGGCAAAGTGACACAACTAATTCAAACTGTAAGAAGAAGAGCACTTTGCAGAGACACATTTCATTAAAACAATTAACATTTATATTAAATGAAATGACAGGAAATATGTCGGGGTTATAAGTTTTCGATGGGTTTATTTTCATTGTAAGCCTACAAAAGTAAACGTACGCATTTACACGATCAGCAGTGTTCCCGAGCTTTGGCGGCCGCAACGGTGTCTGTGTTTTTGCGGTTAATGTAGATTTAAATTCCTCGTATTTCCGCAAAATATTTTCTTGCTTTTAAACCGGAAGTATGCACACCTGCTTTTTCGCCATGTTGAACGCTACTGGCTGTTCGGTGCCGACTTCACGCGTTTAAGTGCACGCGCTCGTGGACTAATCATAGTTTAAGGATCAAAGACAGAGTATGTTGAAATCAAGCATCATGGTACCAATAAAGCCTGATTGGATCGGTTTGGTTTTGTCAACTCGAAACTAATTATGAGCGGCTGTGGATCAGGTGGTAGAGCGGGTTGTCCACTAATTGTAGGGTTGGCGGTTCGATTCCCGGCCCACGTGACTCCACATGCCGACGTGTCCTTGGGCAAGTCACTGAACCCCAAGTTGCTCCCGATGGCAAGTTAGAGCCTTGCATGGCAGCTCTGCTACCATTGGTGTGTGAGTGTGTGTGTGTGAATGGATGAATGAGACACAGTGTAAAGCGCTTTTGGATTAAAAGCGTTATATAAGTTCAGACTATTTACCATAATCCTGTAACCCTGAGCTTATTCAACTAGCTTCATGGTACAGGCCCCAGAGCTTTCACTTGCCTGCTTTGTATGTACACAAACCTCTTTTTTCAAATGGTATTGTGTGTTTCCCTACGCTATCTTCTATACCAGAGCCTCGTGTCTTCCACACTCACCATCAAACTCGGCAGGCCCCACCCCAACAATGATGATTGACATGGGCAGGGAGGAAGCCTATAGGGAGAGAGAGAGAGAGGTCTCATTTTACTGAAAGAGCTCACATTTGGAAGCTGCAGTAAAGGATGATGGAAGAGACGCACATTGACCACGGCCTCTTTAGTCTGCACCATGTCGGAGATGACTCCATCTGTGATCATGAGCAACACAAAGTACTGCGAGCCGTCCGTCACACCTGCTGCGGCCCTGTGAGAGGAAGAACAAGCCTTTACACCTGCGACTTACGACCACAAACACAGAAACGCTCGTCAAAAGTTTATGAATGTGATAAACGTGACATTTATTCATTGTCAGTATACCATGACAGACATTCAGCGTGACATTGATTGGAAAATGGCAGAGAATAGAAAAGCTATTCGGCAATTCCAGCAGTATGGATGTAAAATTTAAACTCATGCTGACTTGCAAGGAACAAGTTTAGCTTCTGTAGGACAGCCTGCATATCTTCTTGATTTCTTTCTAGCCTAGACTGTAGATTCATGCAAGCGTTTGGACTAATCGTTTTTCATAACAGTTTTTCAGTACATATGAATGTACTGAAGGTGTCCACAAACTTTTGGCCATATAGAATACAAGGGAGCAAACATAATCCTTAATACATAATACAAGACACAATTTAAATAAATAAATAAACAAACAAACACAGATCGTACATATAAAATAAACAACACTAACACACAGTATTGAAAGCGAATAAACGCGATTTTAATAAAAGAGCCGAAAAGAACTAAACCCAGCCTTGTTCTGATGCCCTTGAACTATTCCACATCAATAACAATCTCTACATCTTTCTTCACTTAGGCGGAGCTCTGTGCTGCCGCTCTGGTGCTGTTATTAAATGTAAACCGCTCAGGATCGATCAGTGGGGCCTCCTTAAGCCCCCTTGCAATCCTGCAGTCAGGCGAGTATCCGACAGTTTCAGGCTCTCTCGATTGGGGGATTTTCTCGCATCTGATAAAGCTGTGCACCAAAGATGATTCAAATTAAATA
The DNA here is from genome assembly GCF_001660625.3 of Ictalurus punctatus. Taxonomy (NCBI): domain Eukaryota; kingdom Metazoa; phylum Chordata; class Actinopteri; order Siluriformes; family Ictaluridae; genus Ictalurus; species Ictalurus punctatus. The sequence goes on from NC_030430.2 coordinate 22,833,866, forward strand.
CAGCGAAAGAACTAAAGCCTACAGCTTATCAGTCACTGTGTGCGGTTCTGATTAAGAGGATATATACACTGGTGCACACCGGTCTGAAAAAGTTAACAGTGTATTGAGCGCATCTCCCTTTGGCTCTACCTCAGCCTTCTGGAAAGTAATAATAACACTGACAGCACGCTCAGTATTCAGACAGAGTTTCTGATGTACGCGAGTGTGGAGAGACGCTGGAGACTCCGGGCTGAGCTTATTAATCATACTAATGGAGAGGGATTGAGAGTTAGCAACAGATAGCGCGGACAATAAAGAGAGATAGGGAGACGAAGAGAGCGAGACGTAAGAGAGAATGTCGCTTACTCTGCCACCTGGCTGATGACGGGAGCGAAGTTCGTGGGTCCGTAGAGCTGCACTGTCCGCAGACATTCGTAATAAGCTTCCAGGACTCCCTCGATTCCCACACAATTAGCATTCTCGCAGTCCGAGTTCTACAGCCAGGGGGAAAACTGCGTACACTTAACGTATACATTTTAAATGGACAAATTGACACAACTAAGAAAGGTGTCATGAAAGGAATATGCAAATACTTGTATATACAGTACAACTCATTTAAAGGGAAGTGGTATGTTGTGTATTGCTGATGCTGTGAGCAGCCATGTTGATTTGGCATCGAGCGCTGAACTCTTGAGTCGAGGAGATCATCAGAAGTTTCTGAGTAGGAATTCTGAGTTATGGGGGGCGTTTGTTTCTTTGATTTTTCCCAGTTCAAAGTCGGAATTTATGGACGTTAGGGAAGTTATGACCTTTACTCGAATGCGGCATTGCTGTGATCACCCCATCCTGTTTTATTCCTCTTACAGCACAGAGATTTGTCGTATCATTCGCTATTTCGTTAAAAGGCTTCTGTGTACATTTTACGACCTGGAAATGAGCATTTCCCCCAGCTGGAAAATTTCATTTTTTCCCCCCTTGAAAACAACTTAATACATAGTTTCAGCAGAGAGTTGGGGTCAATTATGGGAAAGGTTGGAAAGGTTCAATTTGCAGAAGAAGGCTCTAAAAAAAAAAATTCCAAATATCTCCGCTAGCTAATGTTGATCCTGTTTAGTTTCCCAAGTAAGCATATAATGACCAATGAATCATTCAACGAGTCATCAATAAACCACAAACTTAAAAAATAAACCACAAACCACAGGCACATGATCAATAAATTCGAGTTCTGAAACTTTACAAATGATGCTTTAATGTTATGAATTTATTTTTTTGCTGAATAATTGGTAGCAGCAAGTGAATAAAATGCTTTAACGTATGAAACACCAACAGGTAAAGCACCAACGATGACCCCTAAGCAACAAATATCACCCTTGACGTGTTTGAATATTTAAAGCTGTAACTCTCAGGTGCAGCTCACCAGAGGAAAAGCATGTGAGACGTTTCCATCAGGAGGAATTTTAGCCCCAAACCCATAAGCAGGGAAGAGTTTGTCACTGTCGTAATCTTGAATGATTTCACCAACTGCTTTTAACGCCATTGCGTAGGCATTCATCTGATACGGACTCATGTAGTGGAGAGATGTGGGCTGGGATGGGTTACCTGCAAAACACACACACACAGACTTAGAAACGGTATGTTGCAATATATAGTAATCAAATCCGCAAGTTAGAAAAGATCCAGAAGGACAGATGACGGGACTAAGATACCAGAAACTGAAGCTCACCGTTGGAAGCAGTGAAGTCTATGGCTACTGTGAAGTTGAGCTGAGTCCTGTTTTAAAATGTAAAAAAAAGTTTTCAGTCACTCAAATACGAAATGTTACCTCTGATTTATTTTTATTTTTTTAAATATTGGGCCTCATTCCTCAATCTTTTTTTGGTTCATGGTTGAAAGGTTGATTTTCTTCGTACTCGCAATGAAATGAACGATCGGGGTAAAGGCTGGAAGACAGAAGTGGAAGTTATTTTGACTCACGTCTATGCCAACAAAAATACTGAAAAATATAATAATAATAATAATAACAAGCAAGCACTAATTATGACTCTGTGCAGACAGACCGGCTTGTCCTCTGTGTATTTGTCCATTTTATTTGACTTCATTTATGGGTTTGTGTTTCTTTTTTTTTTTTCTTTCAAATAATGGCAATAATATAAAACGACTGGTTTTCACATTATATTCCTGACGCTACTCTTAGTCCCTGACTGAGTGAACTAGCATGAGGATGTGTTTTTATATCGAGACTCCAAAGCGCTTGTGTAAATCGCTCTGGATAAGGACGTCTGCTAAATGCTGTAAACGTAAGAAAAAAAATAAGCAACATAATCTCGACAGCATGTTCCAGATATAAAAGTGCAGCGATCCATGCAAATGATATGATTTGAAGTCGAGGTTTACAATAGTTAGTCTTCTTCGGGAGCACGAGTAGGATACGAAACTTTTTCCGACGTTGCCACGGATACACGGATACCAAATTCCTTATGTAAACGGGCATACGAACGAATTATGAATAAACCCGTTCACATTCAGCTTGATAAATGAGGCCCACTGTACGGAATAACGCAATCGCGTCAACATCTCTATTGTATTTAAGTTGTAACTCTGAACAAAGCTCTCACCCGCCCCTAATAAAGTCCACAAAAGTGTACTCTGATTCCACTTTGAAGGACAAAAGCGTTACCTGGAGAGAGAGTATGAAAGATTAGATAATAAGGGTAATTATGAAAATTAATTTGTAGGGGAGGACACTTTGACAGGCCATTCTACTTACTGTGCCAGAGTTTATGTATTTCTTTTTCCTGCCTTTCTTTTTGGGGTTGAGGACCTGAAATTAGACATGGCAAACGGTAAAAAAAAAATTGGCTCATGACTGCAGGATATATCCTTACAATCAGTATGTTCTTTCTTGCTCAAAAGGTAAATGAGATTGTACTGTGCATGAACAGCGCATGAGCTTTTCTCTCACCTCGTAAACATTAAACTGGCTCTGGCCTCGAGACAGCTCCCTGTAGCTGGTGGTAAACTCGCCAATAAAATCGTGACTAAAGAACAAAACTCACATCAATCAAATAAATATAATTAAATAAGGGATACATCGCCACTCGAAGACTGTGCAGTAATCTGCTGGTGAGCATGTGTTCTTTAAGTAGGAGCAGCATCCCTGTCATGTTTCTGGAACATCGATGCTTATAACCGATCAGTATGAGCTCCGGTTTGATATCTCCTACCTCCAGTAGGAGGACTGGCTACCATAAATTGCCGAACATCTGTCTAAGATACCTAGGGCTCCAGGGATAAGCTCTGGATCCAGTGCGACCCTGACCAGGATAAAAAGATTACTGAAAATGAATATTGATATTATGCACCCACTGTAGACTACTCCAACTTTATATATATATATATATATATATATATATATATATATATATATATATATATATATATATATATATATATATATATATATAAAGCTAAAAATTCCATCTGAGCATGTGTTAACTTCATATCCTGTCAGCAGTGCTAGATTTCCTACAAAAAGCGAGGGCTAGTCAGGTGACTTCAAAATTGGAACAAAAAAAAAACTGCTGCCTCTAAACCACACCATTTTGTAGAGCGGTAAAACATCCCGTTGCCCCACAGTTCACATCATAAAACACATTCATTCATTTAATTAAAGGCTTTTAGGACTTTGTATTTTATTTATCGGTGTTGCCTTCTGATGTAGGCGATGCAAAGCCTTATCAGAACTAATGTTACAGAGCTAAGCGTGTGGTCAGTATTTCAATATTCAACAAATAAACAATTTTACAAACTAACGTGAAGAACTACACACTACAGTTTGGCAGTTTGGAAATGGACTGGTGAATGTGGAGAAAACTTTCACGCGACTCCGGAGCAGGAAGTGTAGGAGGAGCCACACACTGATCACATCAGGTGGGAATGAGAGCGGTTGAAAGAAATGTTCCACGAGCAACGAAGTGATGTTGAAACAACAACATGTTATAGTGGAAAACAAAAAAAAAAGTCAGGATCAAACTCGACTAAAGGTCAGTGAAAGATATAGTACCTTCCATCCCGGTCCCAGTCGTAGACATCGACTTTAACTGTTCTGGAATTTAAAAAAAAAACAAGAAGAAGAAGAAGTATGAATAAATTTAACCTGAGAAATGAGATTCTAACTTCACATCCTTGGACTTTGCAATAACGATCGATTTGAGGACGGACGCAATGAGACGCCAATAAAAAACCCATCATCTTTGTAAAACCGTCTTCCCTTCAGAACGATGCTGTTTAGTAATACCACTACGATCAACATTGTAATTCCATTCCTATTTCTATTCCTATACGTTTACGTTCATATTTGCCTTACATGTGTACTTCGTGCTAAACCAGCAAGCTACTAACAGGCAGTACACTGGAGTTTTCGACATTCAGAAATATCTTGGGTTCAATTTATAGGCATGATAAGAATATAGATACAATAAATAATGGATAATCCACAGCTAGGTGTGCATTACATGATTTTAATGCACAACGTGGAGGCACAGAGTGCATTAAAATCGTGTAATGCACACCTAGCCGTGGGTTATCCCATTCATACCGTTTTCAATTAAAGCCGTCGTTGATGTTTGCGGTGCGAAATCTGACCGAAAGGATAAAAATAACAGTTCATTTTTGTTAGTTATCTTATTTATGGGTCGTCCATCCATCCATTTGCTGTACCACTTATCTTACGCAGGGTCTATCCCAGGGGACTCGGGGCACTAGGTGGGGTACACCCTGGACAGGATGCGACCCCATTGCAGGGCACAATCACACACTACGGACAATTTTGTAATGCCAATCGACGCATCGGGGAGGAAACCGAGGGAAACCCCCGAAGCACAGGGAGACCATGTGAACTCCACACACAGAGGGTGGAGGTGGGAATCGAACCCCCAACCCTGGAGGTGCGAGGCAAACGTGCGAACCACTAAGTCACCGTTCCCCCAATAAGCAGAGATCATACATAGAGATAAAGTAGTGTGATATACAGTACTGTGCAAAAGCCTTAGGCACATGCAAAGAACTGCTGTAGAGCAAACATGCCTTCAAAAATAATGAATAAAATGTTTCTCTGTAAAAATAAAAAACAGTATAAACGGAGTAAACAGTAATAAATGGAACAAAGTAAATATTTGGTGTCGTGACCCTTTGCTTAAAAAAAAAAAAAGTCGTCGTCTCGGGTACAATTAGTGGTTTTATAAGGAAATGAGCTTCATATCTTTGCAGGAAAACCCAGCAGTCTTCACTGTTGTTTTTTTTTTCTTCGGAAAAGTGTCCCTTGCATAATACGCTGCTTTCTTTACTGACATACAAACGTTTTCCTGTAACAATTTAATTTTGGGCTGGAAAACTAATGTTGAGAAGTCTAAAATGTTTTTGTACTCATTTGTAAGTCGCCTTGGATAAAAGTGTCTGCTAAGTGAATAAATGTAAATGTAAAGATAATGTAGAAGTCAGAAAATAAAAATCTATAACACAGTTCGTACTACAAAACAAATAGACTTTTGCACAGTACTGTGTGTGTGTGTATATATATATATATATATATATATATATATATATATATATATATATATATATATATATATATATATATATAAAACACAGAAAGGGTTCACACTACCTTCTAGGAGGAGCTCCGGTATTTGATTATTATTATTTTTATTATTATTTTGTTTTTACAATTCAATCACTTCTATACAATATACATGCAATAGACCCTTACACATATTGTGATCTTCTGCAAACTTTGCGGGATGAAAGAGGAGAGATTTTATTTTATTCTAGCGAAAGGTCAGTGTGAGCAGGAGGCCGGGCCTGAAGGCGTCACTCACTGCTGGCGTTACACTCAGTGCTGCAGAGACACAGCGGTCAGGCTCCAACACATGCTCAGTGTGGCTGCATTTGCCACGCACAGCTCCACCACGAGCAGACAACATTTTCAAGCTCGCCATGGTACAGAATATCTCAGGCTACCACTTCAGCAAGAGGGCTGAGTGGGTGAGAATATAAATCACCATGCAGTAGACAGCAACAAGAACATAAAGTAAAGGTGATGTGTGTGTGTGTGTGTGTGTGTGTGTGTGTGGAATGCATTGCCCACTCTCCTCACCTGTCATAATCTCCGTTACACAGAGCACGTACAGGGATGGTGAAGGGCTGCCACACGGGATTCAGAGTATTTTTGATCACCTCTGTTTTATGGCAGATGGTGAACCTATAACCAAGCACCATGGCGAGTCAAATAAACAGTTCACACAACTGCAAGAGACATATTATTTAAGATAAAACTAATATAATGAGCACTTATCATCTTGTCTGTATGCAACGAATAATCAGGCCATGCTGGAAGGATCTATACTGGTCATTTTAGCAAAACAGCATCCATCTAAGCTGGTAGCTCTTGCTTACGTGCCATCCTCGTTGCTGCGGTAGAACACCAGAAAAGGGTCCGATTTCCCAAAGAAATCTTTCTTATCCAGCTTGTTGGCACAGAGCTGCATGGTGGCAATATCCTGTTCGAAAGTACATACAGTAAAGCCCTGTAGTTTGTTACATTTAAAGGATCCAATTTACACAACTGACAGTAGGTAAAGACATGCTTGGTGTTTGCTTCACATTTGCTTTTTTAGGCACAATTCAAAGTATATTATCATCCACACCCGTTCCTCACCTCCTGTCTTCCATGAAATGATACCAAATTGCAGTCCAAAAAGTGATTCTGGATTTCCAACATCACTGGAGCAGTAGTACACTTCATTTTTATAAAGAGAGCTAACGACAGGGTCCTTGAAACACGACAGATGGGGACAGTCGACACTGCACCAGTCGTATGTACGCTATATGGCCAAAGGTTTGTGGACACCTGACCATAGCAGCCATATGTGGTTCTTCCCCAAACTGTCTTCCCCAAAACACAATTGTCTAGAACGTCTTTGTATACTGTAGTTTTACTGGAACTAACAGCTCGAGTCCAAACCTGTTCCAGCATGACAATACCCCTGTGCACAAAGCAAGCTCCCTGAAGACATGGTGTGTCAAGGTTGTTGTGGAAGAACTCAAGTGTCCTGTACAGAGCCCAACTCAACCCCGTCTGACTACTTTTGGGATGAACTGGAAGGCTACCTCTTCGCTCAACATCGGTGCCTCTCTAATTCTCTAGATCACAAATGATCACAAATAAACATAGCCACATTCCAAAATCTAGTGGAAAGCCTCCCCAGAAGAGAAGAGGTTATTATAACAGGACTACATCTGGAATGGTATGTTCAACAAGCACATATGAGTGTGATGGTCAGACGTCCACATACTTTTGGCTACACAGTAAACAATACAATTCACTTAAAAATGTGACAAAACAGTCAGAGAAATATTTGTGTTGACATTTTTTTGTGTGTGTGTCTAAAATGCTTTAGAAACACATCTGTCCTTTGATATAATCATTGACTCGATCATATTTTTACATGGACAGCAGTAATCTAATTATCGACCTTATTCTGAGTAAGACAATATTCTGATTAAGGTGTTTACTTGAGTCTCTTTTAGAATATTCAGAATATATTTATAATATCTTTCATGTTCCCGTTTTACATGTGTTAGAACATAGAGCGAGTAACAGCACACGTCATTACGTCACCGAGCCACGCCGTCCCTCCAGAATTTCACGTATCGACATACAGTTGGTCTTCGTTATGGGACCGTATACAGTTTTGGGCGTTTCATTTTTAATTTTATGAAAGCTTCAAGTGCAGTTAATTATTTCTCATGCTATACGTGCTAATAGACGACTGCTTGAAGCCGTGGGCTGCGTCCCAAACCACGTACTTACCTACTATATAGTATATAGAGATACATGTATCTCGGCTACTATATAGCAGGCAAGTACGCGGTTTGGGACGCAGCCATGCTCTCTTGTTTTCCGTCAAGCGGTTGAGCGCTGCCGTGTGTGTACGTGTCCTGTCGCAAAATGCGGTGAAAAATCCCACACGACGTTAATAGTGTGATTAAGGTGTGTACACGTCTGTAACGCACGTCGATGATGCGACTAAAACAGGAGTACTCCACGTCTCGATTCCATTTGTGTTTACTTCGAGTATGACTTCAGTCGGGTTAAGGTCCTCAATAATCGCTGTTTACATGCCAGTTTCTTAATCAGAGTATCGTCTTATTCGGGTTAATAACAAATTATTATTGTCCATGTAAACGTACCGACTGAGGACATGAATATTCTTAGTGTAGACACGCCTGTACGATTTCTTTTTTTTTTACTACTACACTAAAGAAACTGTGGCATGAATGAATAAAATTTGTCATCATTATGAAGCAAAAAATAAACATTGTAAACTGACTCACAACATTAAGCAGATAATCGAATAGCTGCCTACACACAATATTATGTTAAACTCATAATAGCCTCGAGTTTTTGGACTTTCAGCGCCCACAATAATGCAGATATGTTCTGGGCTGAAATTGAGTTTGACACTCGGTGAAGTTTTATCCACGTTTATAAATGACAGTAAGTCACGCTGTGTCCTAAAGCGCATCAGCAGATCTGTCTGACATCACTGAGGAAATGGAAGTAGTTTAAATCATACGTGTATAAATTTTTTTTAGTTGAGGCAGACATCTTTTTCTTGTTAGATGCATTACTCTCTTAGCCCCAGAAGCAATTTCAGACACCAAACCGGTCTTTGCTGAATCGCTATATTTTGGGGCAAAGGGAAAAAGTGTGTAAATTCAAATGTTCACAGATCTGTTTCTTTATTAACCTTTAATAACCAATGCTGAGACTGAGGTTCTGGATGCAGCTTAAGCTTAGTGATATAGAGAAAAAAATATTCACTTACCACTGACAGTTTACTGTATAAACACTGGCTTTAACTGCTATTTAATAAACCAAGCCCTCTTTGTTTGAGATAAGCAAACTGAACAGCTTTTCTGCAAACCCTAAAACATCTTCCATAGAAATAACTTATTATTTTTTTTTATGTTTAAAAACGTCACTCATGGACCAGGTTTGAAAAAGGCAACATGAAACCTGGACAGAGACAGAACGGGCAATGCCTCGGAGAAGACAGTCTCATGGTAGAGAAGAATAGCAAGTTCTTCATACATACGAATGGTCTGTTATTCTGCCTGCATACAGTGATGGGTTGATCCCAGGGACAAGCAATGTCAAAGAGGAGAGGACAAATGTGTAACGGCTTTAACTGGCACCTAGTGCAGACGTGGCGTCAGGGGAATACTCTCCACACTCTCATACTGATGAGGTATCGCTAGGAATTTTGGTCTCGTACACAGTCAACTCCAGAACTGTCGAGACCTTTCATAGGAAAGGAATGGAAATACATATATAAACATAAATAAAACATGGAATAAGTTTGATTTTTGGTTAGTAAAACACTGGTTTCAAAATCATCATTACCCTCACAATGAATATGGTTGTTAATAAGTATGTCACAGGCCCTGAACAAATCTTACTCTTCATAAAATCCTGATTCACAACTCCACATATTTTAACGCTGAAATACTAATTACCATATTTGAGTGACCAATGGTTTAAAAATGCTGTTAATTAACAGATAAAAGGTGCTGCGCATTCATAGGGCAGCACACACATTTCCCCAAATAGCTTCCATAGCGTTATTATTGCAGTTATTATCAAAGATGGGAACTGCAACAACATCCATATAGGCAGGATTTTTCCTGCCATATGCTTGTTCTATGACCATTTTCACTGGAGGAGCAGGAGCAGGAGCAGGCAAGACAATTAATGATCAGGTTGCCAGATTAAAATACTTGTTTAAAAATACTGATCGGCTACCAAAATACTGTTACATAGCAAATAGTCGGAATTAAAACCCAATACATTTCTGGAAAATGGCACAGTGTAAGCGCAGGGTGTCTATGATGTACAGAGCCATTTCTATTGCAAGATATAGTGGAAAGATTGGGAGAAAGAAAGCAGGATTATGGTGTGGATAAGGTCTGTACATCAGAAATACATGTAAAATACTTGTTTCCCTACACAAGGCTGAGGCTGAGTCTCCCTTTTCCAATGCCCAAATGTTTGGTCTTTTTGAGATGGAGTTGGGCTGGGAATTTTGCTGAAACCTGTCAGCTCTGCTTAATGATATTACCGCGAACACGGCTGAACAGAGGTACATCTATAAAAAAAAAAAAAAAAACCCACTCAATGTATGCTGCTAGACTGTATGTTGTTTCATTCTCAATTACCTATCACTAAAATTCTCTTGATAGCAGCCTATAGCATTCCCCTAATTGGTGCCAAAATTTCTGGAGTGGACCGTACATGAATTTCTTCACAATGGCTACGGAGATGTAAGAGGGAGTGTCACTTCAAATGATTCAGACAGTGGTGTTATTTGAAACGGTATGTGAAAAGTGCTAGGTGAAAAATGGACCCCCTGTTGGTTAGTGCAGCTGTCAGTATTGATCGGACAAGGTAATCGTGACAGAGTGCACTTACACTGACAAATGCATTTGTTAGAGTTCAAACGGGAAATGCGATGCTTCTGTATGTGAGGACGATGGTCTCGGTGTAATTTGCACTTTCACTTCCTACCCTGCTTGCTGTAAATGACTTCCTTGTCCACTGAGACTTCCAAACATATATGATAAAACATTGTGTTTGTAATGGCATGACATGATGTGTGTGTGTGTGTGTGTGTGTGTATAAAACACTGACCCTGCAATTGCTGAGCTCCTCTGCTGTAAATACGATGTTCCCGCATTTCTTGCCTGGGATACCCCTGGAGGAGAGAAAAGAAAGCAAATGTAATTTTTCTTAGAAAAGAGTGAGCATAATTCAATGTCAAGAGTTTAATACAGCCCTTGGGACGACGAGGTAGTGTAGGCATGTATAACTCTGTAGTGGGTGGAAAAAAAAAAAAAAAAGATCGACTTTTCTACAAGAAGTGTTTTGTGTTGGAAGAATTCAGTTATTTGCAGTACAAGATGACAGCTTCTGTCAGAAATATCAGACCTTTTTCTTCAGTAGAGGAGATAGAGAGAGAAAAAAGCTTAACGGAAAGAAGACAGCAGAAATGGAGGGATTAGGTGGTAAGAATAGGGAGGTAATGGTGAAAAGGAAAAATGAGGAAAAGGAGGTCATGGTGGAAAAAAAAGAATTGTGCAGAATAAGAAGAGGTCTCAGTAGAACCTGCAGTGGGTAATGTAAAATAAACTCAAATTATAGCAAAATATCAATAATTTTATACCACAGCACTGCTGAATTCTCGGATCTGATTAGTAATGCTGCCTGAAAAGCACAGGTTTAATGTACTTGTCTTATAATACTATGTTTATTTAGCATTTTTAGGATGAGTATCCAGGGGCAGTGCTTTGTAGCAGTCAGAGGTTGAGGTGTAACTTGATGTGAAGCTCATCAGAACAGAGGAGAGCGGTAACAAGACAAGATGTATTGGGGGGGGGGGGGGGGGGGGGGGGGATAGGCTGGTGACGGAACACCTCTTTACAGCTGTATAAAGAAAGTGACAACAGGAACTAACTCGCGTTGCAATCCACAACGTTAAATATAAATATAAATGGTCCTGAAGTACGTGGCGTTCTTTGATAAATTCAATTGGGAAATTGTATGTGATATTAAGGGGTGTGGTGGCGGGGGGGTGGGGGTGGGGTGGTCAAGAGTCAGCTGTGGACGGAGAGGAGGCGGGTCGAAGCGGTAGGTAACGCGTGGTGATTCTCACGGTGTGCCATATTATCTGAAGCTTACTTATGTGTGTCTTTTCGTGCCTTTAGGGGCTCCCGTAACGAGAGAGAGAGAGAGAGAGAGAGAGAGAGAGAGAGAGAGAGAGAGAGAGAGATCTGAGCAGAAATTAAAATAGCTGAAAAGTAAAATAAGGAGCCCCTTTTGAGTGGCTCCAAGCCTGCCTCCTTTCTCCTCATTCCCGACCCGACCCAGGAAAGCGTCACGGGGGATAAAACAATTTGGCAGTGCTGCTGTTGGAAAATAATTAACTTTTGCGGTGGTACCAGTAACTTGATTTGGGATATGTCTGTAAACTACAGACACGTGGCGCATTATGCACTTCAGTCTTTAATCTCTATCTATTTACCTTTACAGTATATAAAACATTGCAGCAACACATTACACACGCTCATACACACATTCATACACAGCGGTCACAGCTCACTAACAGGCAGCAATCCAGCTCGACGCGATATCATGTCAAATATGTTGATGATTTTGAAAGGCATCCCTCAGACAGACCCCCCCTGCCCTCCCTTTCCTTCATCTGCCTCCTCCGGGGGTGAATGTCAGACACCAACATGTAGGTAGGATGGATGCAGTAAGTCAAGGCAGCCAGGCAAGTGATTAGACACAGCGAACTGAACTAGTGATTAACAGCAAGGTTTTGAATTTAGCATTTAAGGAAAGAGGATAAAAATTACTCTCAAGTAAGACAACAATCCAAAACACACTGCTAACACAAAAAGCACTTCATCAGGGGGAACATGGAAGGTTTTAGACTGGCCAAGTCAATCAGTAGACCTAAAACCAATTGAGCAGCATTTGGTGATGTCAGTGGGTTGCAGGCTGTTTGCAGGTATTGCAAGCATTCCTATACTTTTGCTCACCTAATATATATATATATATATATATATATATATATATATATATATATATATATATATATATATATATATATATATATATATATATAGAGAGAGAGAGAGAGAGAGAGAGAAAGAGAGAGAGAATCACCCCACCAGTGACAAGGAAAAGTACAGTTTGGTACCTTTATTTCTAAGAGGATTAGTTTACATCATAACACTTTACACTAATCCTAACATTAAGCACTAATTTAATTTAACAGACGAGTCTGAACCAACCCTCTTTCCCTGCACTAAACTGGCCTTTAAATGGAAAGCCGTTTAAATGTCAAGCACATTATTCCATATATAGCCTATTATTTGAATTAATGAAATCATTTTTATTACTGTTTTACATTTAGACATTACATTTAAAAGCCATAACTAACGATTCCATTCGAAACTGCACCACAGTGGAACAGCCAAAGCAACAAACTATAACAATATACAAAAAAATAAAAGAATGTTCACCCGATATTTCATGATAAAACATTCAGCTGTCATTGTGGTTTAGAATCGAATCATCCCAGCACTATATTGTCCAACACAGTAACTGTAATTTGGACTAATACAAGTCAGCATAAGCAGTGAAAGCACACGTCTAAGGTGTTACAGGAGTTCGGGGAAGAAAACGACGAGCAAGGAAGCTGAAGTTCTCTCATTACCTTCAGTGCTGAATATATCACAGTACCGGACAGAGCTGGTTTCCTGTCATGACATATATGGCGTATACTAATGCAAGTTGTCTTCAAGTCAGGATGAGTTATGGGATGTCCTACGGAAGCCACGTCACGAGCACAGTCAATTAAAAGTGAAGGTAGAGAATTCAAACAACACAAATGACCTACTAACATACAGTATTAATACATACAAAATATGAATATTGTACTACAGCAGTGCTGAGTTCACGAATTCGATTAGTCCGTAGAGTCACTGATTCGTTATCCAGACCAGCAGCTCTGACAGTAGTGTCAGCTGTAATTCACATCACAGGTTTTTATTAATACACTCGTCCTAGCAGATTACTGTTTCTATAGTAACTGTTCTTTTACAGGGATTTTTATGGTGGACGCTCCACATAATCTAAACCCAAGAAAAATGCTTAATAGTTGATACGGTGAAGTTTTCTGTAAGGAGCCATTTATTCACCATTTTTGGAAGGGGACAGCGCTTTGTAACGGTTACTAGGTTTTCCTCTACGGGAAAGTCTTCAGGACCGAGGAGACAGGACAAGCTGTGTATTGTTTATTTAGTTAGTTCGTTTTTGGTCTTATTAACTTTAAGAGAGGGGAAAAAAGAGAAGTGGTGAAAGGAACAACAGTTTATAGCTGCTGTAATGTAAGTGATAACAGGAACTGATATAATTCGTGGAAATTCCACAACATTAAATTTAACTTTAAGTGGATAAAATCTATGATGTCATTCTTTAATAATACTTCTTTTTTAAATGTAACTGGCAAATTGCTGTATTACAAGAGGAATATCTTACTTTGTGTTTAGAATTGTACTTGATTATTCAAACTGAGGATTCCTGTCAGAGAACTAGGTGTATCCAGTGTATCATGTGTTATCTACATTCCAGAAACATCCAGTACAACACTACTACTACTACTAATACTACTAACTACTACTACTATCCATCCATTTTCTGTACCGCTTATCTTACACACGGTCGTGGGGGAGCCTGGAGCCTACTGATTCAGAATGCAGCAGCACGCCTCGTCTTCATCCAGTGCAAGAGAACCCGTGTCACACCCCCCTTCATCTCCCTCCACTGGCTTCCTGTATCCGCCTGTATCAAATTCAAGGCCTTGATGCTCACGTACAAGACCTTGTCTGGAACAGCACCCTCCTATCTCAACTCTCTCCTTGAGGCTTACGTTCCCTCACACAATCTGTGATCGGTTAATAACCTGCGCTTAGTAGTGCCTACTCAGCGTGGTTCAAGGTCCCTTTCAAGAACCTTCAAACTAACTGTTCCTCATTGGTGGAATGAACTTCCAACCTCAATCCGGACCTCAGAATCTCTCACCATCTTCAAAAAACAGCTAAAGACCCACCTCTTCCGTGAACACCTAACCAACCCCTAAAACGCCAACCCTACATTATTAAAAAAATAATACTAAATTATGGATCTTACACCTCTACTCTGAGCACTTTGCTTCTCTAGAACTCAATTATAGATCTTGTACGGTAGCACTACTTGTACTGTTCTCCGCTTGATGTATCGCTTTGCTTGTATTTCCTCATTTGTAAGTCGCTTTGGATAAAAGCGTCTGCTAAAAAATGAATCAATGTAAATGTATCCCAAGGGACTCGGGGCACAAGGCGTAGGACACCCTGGATGGGGTGCCAACCCATCGCAGGGCACAGTCACACACACACCAATTCACACACTATGGACAATTTAGAGATGTCAATCAGCCTACAGCGCATGTATTTGGACTGGGGGAGGAAACCGGAGTAATCTGAGGGTATGGGGAGAATATGTAAACTCTGCAAAATCGAACCCCCAACCCCAGGGGTGCGAGGCAAACGTGGTAACCACTGAGCCAATGTACCCGCCTACTCCTACTAATACTACTACTACTAATAATAATTATTATTATTTTATATAAATAAAAAAATTGTATTATTATTGTTATTTATCTTTAATTATTATACCTATAACACAAAGGCCTTTCGAAATCTATGGTATGAGCTGTGGCACTCATCCAGCAGAAACTTGCATCAATTCCATTACCACAAGGTCGGAGGATCAAATGTCTGTGTGGTAAACAAAGACAGATTTTAGAGATGACTCAGTGGGTTCTGATTCACTGGCTTATCTCCAAGCCAGAGAAAAATAAGCCCCTATTCATTTCCACTTGGTGAAAACATGAGACAAGGACAAATTAAAATGCTTTTCTGAATGCGACACTAAAGAAAGGTCACTGTCTTTCTGAACTCATTACAGCACAACTGACACTAAAATCAGCTTTTACACAAATATTTATACACACATGTTTTCCAAACTGTTCAAAATACAATCTATAACATGTTCCCATAATATGCCTTTACGGTTCTACAAATCCTCTCGGTCAGTCTGTAACTGGAAGAAGAAAAAAAAAAGCTTCCCTATGGGGACAAACTGATTCTGTTTCTAAATATTCTATTTTTACTAAAAAGTTCACTGCCCATTTTATCAAACGCACCTATCACAGGTCACTTAGGCATTCAGTTATCGACTGTAGCACATCTGCTGCTGTTATTCACACACACCCCACCATCACTGACTAACATCTGGTTATTGGTGGTCCTACAGTGTCCTACTGTATGATAGATGTATCCGATAAAAATGCCTACCGGGTGCAAAGTAGGTGTAACTAAAAAACTGATAGCGCGCACACTGAAAACTGTGTGTATCTGACATGAATGGAGTAGAAACAGCTTGAGCCAGATACATTAGTGAATCCCGAATGTCTCTCCCTGGCACACTAATCACACATGTGCCAACTTTTTTTTTCTTTAAAAAAAAAAAAAAAAAAAAAAATTTAATTCCTAATTAGGGCTTTCAGGAATGCAAAGGGGAAAACAATTAAAATAAGACATAGATAAGAGTCTCCCAAGTGCACAACGCGTGATAATGTGTGTTTTGCCCGAACTCACTCCATTTCTAAGAGTACAACCTTCTTAAAATTTAGAATTCAATTAGCAGCACTTTAAATTGTTAAAAGACAAAACGACTCGATCTGTTGCGATGTTTCCTCACGCATGTGTTCTGAAAGGAACACAGGGCTGTAATTTACGAGACGTGCCGCCTTGTATGCTCTGGGATCTGAATGTTCTTTTGCTCTTTGCAAAAATATATAAATAAAAATAAACAGTCAATGTTTTGATGTTGCTATGGCATTAGCCAGCTTGCTAAAGTCATTGCAGGAAACATATCATTCAAGCATGAGCTACTTTTGGTTCGGGCTGTAAATCAAACGAAATGATCTCAACATTGCGAACAGGAACCACATCCTAAAAAATTTCCTTTGTTTGTATCAGAATAAAACATGTTTACGGTTTAAATCGATACAATGCAATTATGTATTGCAAAGATACATCTAATGAAACATATAATGATTTTGATTTGATTGCGATAGCACACTAAATGGCCAAACTTTCAGATAGCGATTTATCAAAGTAATGTTATTTATTGGAATTATTAAAAGCCTATGTATCACACGTCCATATAGATTTAGGACCTATGAAATGCTACGAATGCAAAGTCATAGGCACTGTACCTCCTTTAAAAGCTGAGAAATATAATTTTGCGAGTGGTAATCAGGCCATTTTTAAAAAGCCAATCAACATAACCAGTAAAAAATGCAAATCTATGCAGGATACAATTAATATTTCAACATGAATCATTAAATCATCTAATATAATGTCTTTACAGGGCATACATAACATTTCGCTTTAGGAAATAAACTTTACAACCATGTATTATTCAATATGGAGAGATTAAACACCACAAAGTTCTACTGGAAAACGGAACACTGAAAGCACTGCAAACGTTGAGACTTTGGGGCCATGGTCATCTTGAAAATGTCTCTTATTGGTTTATCCTGATTTTCAAGACTAACACATGGTCTACCTTGCTCTCAGTGAGATCTATTTGTCTTCGTTCTGGGAAACAACGGCACTGGAGCTGAGGTGAATTAATGAGTCAGTGACTGAAACAACCGAGCAAGCAATTGTTCACTTACATTTAGCTCCTTACGATATAAGATCAGAGCTGTAACATCACCAGATGTAGGCACACACTTTCTTTTATTAAAGCTGGCCTTATGGTGGGGTGCAGAATTATATCACAAAATAAACATGCGCCTCAAGACTGCACTGTAGCTCTGGAGTTCAGGAGGATGAATCCGAGATCCTTAATTAAAGACAAGCATGAACAAGTAACGCTTTAAACATCGTAATACATTCTCGCCAAATTACGCACCACTAAACTCAAACATGTATCCCCTCTCCCCCTTTTCAGTGCCCAGGATTTCTGTATAAAACTGATTCGGGGAACATTATGAGCTCGGATATTTAGTTAGTACGAGCTCATTAAATAGGCTCCAAAAATTTGGAGCAGTCATTCTGATGGAAACTTTCAGCCAGAGAAACAGTGTGTTAAGCCAGAATGCTAATGACGAACAAAATGGTGTAGATTGTTATGGGTAGCATTATACTTTGGCAAGGTCTATCTGAGAAGATAATGATGCAAAACGAGACGGATAATGAAATCCCCATCGTCACGAAGCAAATGCTCCTGATATTAGGCTATGTGTCTAGGATGGAAAGACATATTTCGAATGAAATATTCAAATATATTCATAAATGTTGGATTTTTTAAAAAAATAAAAAATAAGGATGGTTATTAAGCTTGATTAAAATAGTAAATATTATACAAATATTATTTAAATATCCTTCTAAAAATCCTGAGAGAGAGAGAGAGAGAGAGAGAGAGAGAGAGAGAGAGAGAGAGAGAGAAATACTGAGCAAGAAAGAGAAAGATCAATTTTGAGAGAGAGAGAAAGAGAAAAATACACAGCGAGAATGATATCCTGAATCATGCTGTGAGACATGACAGCAGGTGATAACAGAATGTGGCCAATTAGTCTGTAAAATGCTGACAATTTCAAGAGAACATAATGGCAATCAAGCCTAAGTGACTTCTGACTTACTTACACAGTACATGAGTCATTATTATACCTTATTATATCCCTTGGAAATATACAAAGTTTTTCTTTCCAGCAGAAAATAAATAAATTAATAGAAAAATCCCGAGATGTGTATAAGCGCAGTGTTGCTTCGGACGGCCATTTATAGAAAATTTTTAATAATAAAATGATTAATGCAAGCTATAAAATGCTAAAGAGTGTAAAGTTTTATAAACAAGAAGAGTGGGAAGTATCAGTCAACCTGAGATGTCATGAAGGTGTGTAGTTTTGAACAATTTTACTGCAAAGCCTTGGAGTGCGTTTTGGCAGTGAAGTGACCTCAGTAGGGAGGTCATGCGAAAGACCTTTGGGAGAGTACGAACCAGATGAGGAGCCACAATTTCAGTGTTCTGTAGAGGTCACATGGCAAAGGAAATGAAAGTACAGAGCTGCAGTTGTCCAATCGAGAAATACACTAGAGTTTTGTATAAATGTTTCAGTGGACTCTCTAGTCAGGAAAGATTGTATTCTTTAGATGTTGTGAAGCAGAAATGTACAGGAGGTGAAGGTTGAGCAGAATCTGAATCGGTGGCTTTAACTGGATGGACCGTACGGGTGTCCGCTGTCGTCAATGCAAGATCCAGCGTAGTGAAATCCTTAAAACAATTCCAATTCGTCAAGCATAGTTTCAGGTGGAGAGCCTTCATCCAGAAGGATGTCAGAATGGCAATTTGATATCTTCGGATTAGTCTAGCAATAAAGTCTGGTACATTTCATCAATAAACATCTTCAAGAACTACCCATTTCACTAAAAGAGGAACTTAGACTGATACGTCAGATGACCAGCTACACAGCTTTTCAATCCAGTGACTGGATCTCGCTCCAAAAAGCGCATGGTGTCATAGTGTGTCGTTCCAAATTTGTCCGTACACATGTACGATGGATATAAAAAGTCTACACACCCCTGTTCATATGACATGTTGTGAAGTAAAAAAAAAAAAAAATGAAACCAAGATGAATCATGTCAGAACTTTTTACACCCTCAATGGGAATTTACAACATATCAAAATTACCTGAAAATCAATCGGAAACTTTTTTAGGGAAACAAGCAAAAAACAAACAAACAAAAAACCTTACAATAACATTGTTGCATAAGTGTGCACACCCCTCAACTAATACTTTATTGAAGCACCTTTTGATATTATTACACCACTCAGTCTTTTTGGGTAAGTGTCTATCAGCGTGGCATGTCTTGACTTGGCAATATTTTCCCTTGATAATATTTTATTCTTGCCCTGCGATGGATTGGCACTGAGTCCAGGGTGAACCCCGCCTTGTGCCTAATGCTCCCTGGGATAGGCTGGAGGTTCCCCTCGACCCTGAAGGATAAGCTGTATAGAACATGGATGGATGGAATATTTTATTCTTGATCCATCAAATTGTGAGGGTCTCTCTTATGCACTGCCCTCTTCAGGTCACCCCACAGATGTTTACTTGGATTCAGGTCTGGGTTCTGGCTATGTCATCCAAAAACATTGATCTTCTTTTGGTTAAGCCGTTCCTTTGGACGTATGCTTTGGGTCATTGTTGTGCTGAAAGGTGAAATTCCTTTTCATCTTCCGCTCACTAGCAGACACCTGGAGGTTCTGCACTAAAATCGACTGGTATTTGTAGCTATTAACGATTCCCTCTACCTTGATAAAAGCCCCAGTTCTGGCTGGAGAAAAGCAGCCCTAAAGCATGATGCCGCCACCACCATGCTTCACCGTGGGTGTGGTGTTCTTTTGGTGATGCGCTTTATCTTTGCACCAAACATATCTTTTGGAATTATGAAATTATTATACCTTTTGGAATTGGTCTCATCAGACCATAACACATTTTGCCACATGGTTTGGGGTGATTTAGTTGAGCTTGGATGTTTTTTTGTTTTGTTTTTTTATGAGAAAGGGCTTCCGTCTAGCCACCCTACCCTGAACCCCAGATGTGTGAAGAACACGAGAGATTGTTGTCACATGCAGAGAGTAATCAGTACTTGCCAGACATTCCTGCAGCTCCTTCAATGTTGTCATAGGTCTCTTTGCAGCCTCCCTGCAGGAACAGCTGATATATATTTGAGGTTAATCAGAATTAGAATAATTTTATTGATGGCAGCTGTATGATAATTACTTTTGAACATGAGATTGAATGTGATTGGTGTGGGGGGTTCGGGGTGGATGGACGACTCGAGAACAGATCTGAGTCGAAAAGAAGGATCTTCACTCCTTCACTGTTTGTAAGTTACATTTCTATTCAGAGGAGCAGCAGGATGTAAGTAATTATGTATTTGAGGTTGTTTTATACAATTCAGAAGGCTACCCCTACACACAGCGTGGACTGAAATCTCATCATCTTATTCACTTATGACCGAAGTGAATGATTTCTGTCTGAAAGAATCCCTTCTTCTAGAGGTCAACACTGAAAGTCGGAAACTCTGATGGGAGACGCTAAGAATGAGAAACATTAAAAAGCCTCACAGGTCTTTGTGACGTACTTTTAGAGCATATTTTTCCCTATTCACAAGCAGTTTTATTATTATATGTACAAAATGAAGGCATTTTGCAGGCACTTTTTCACCTTGTATTAGTCACTCCAGATAGGAATAACAACTCTGCCGATCTACTGATAAATTTTCAATGGTCTAGGCCAGTGTTACAATGCTTTTGGCAGATTATTCAGTTCTGTTTCTACCTCATATATCTCAATACATACCTGTGACAGGACTGTGGCTGTGATTAATGGTCTGCTGCTGTTGGACTGGGAGTGTTTTGGACAGAATATGTCAGGACTTTCTTTCTTTATCTAATTGGGTTATGCTGCTTGTGTGCTTACTTGGGTGCAGAGCTACAATCAGCAAGATGTTTCTAAAACAGACCGATGGAGCCAATATAAAAAGATATTGATTTAGTACAGAGTAATTTACCAGGTCTTTTGTCAACTAATAAATGGAACGTGTATCCTATTGTGGTTGAAAGTATCTGAAGGAGAGAGTAATCACATTTTGACTATGTTTCCATACCAAACCACAGAAATAACCCTAAAAATAGATTTCAGTCAGGTCCAAAAGGTCTAAATCCTCTGCAGAAAAACACATAAGCTGGGTCCAAAACAAGCTCAGAGTTAGAGATGAACTGAAATCCATGCCTCAGGTGTGATTCAGTTGCCTGTCATGTCCTGAAGACACTGCTGCTTTATCTTGGAGAAACATGGGGAAAAAGAAGATGTTTTTGCTCAAATGAAGTCCCAGCCTCCCGTGCACAGTGCACAGACCTTGGTGAGTTGCCATAGAAACCGGCAGGTAAGAAAGTCGTGATTCTTTTCCTTACTTCCACACAACAGTGACACTCAGTACCTGCCTACCGGCTCTGGAAGGCATGATGACCTAGTAAAAGATGCCCACTGCTACCCGCTTCTCCCCACCACTCTCTGCTTACACAATGAGGGAAACAGAAGGGCTTAAAGGCCACGAGGATTGTAGGGGTTTTTCCTTCCATGCAGCGTCCTATACTCACAAATACCGGTGGCACTGTCTGCACCGAGCTGGGATACAAAAACATCTGAAGGATTTCAAAGTGTGACTGCAGTGGAAATTACACAGTCAACATAATCCTTCTCATCTTTTAGTCCACATTCAGCTTTGTTTAGCGGGAAAAAAACAAAAACAAAACTAAATAATGAAACAGCCAGAGGTTCCCGAGATTTAGTACAAAAATCCAGCTACCTACAGATATTAATAGAATAGTATAACTAAATTGAATTCTACTCTATTTTCAATTTTCTTCCCCAAATGTAGTGTAACTAAGATGTGTTCGGTGTCTGGGTTTTGTTTACACTAGAGCTACGATGCTAATGTAACCAACCTTTAGGGTAAGCCCATCTTACAGTTCAAAATACCCTTCCCATGAATGCATGTGCATTTACGGCATTCGGGGGACGCCCTTATGCAGAGAGACTTACATTTATCTCATTTATACACCTGAGCAGTTGAGGGTTAAGGGCCTTGCTCAAGGGCCCAGTAATGGCAGCTTTGTGGTGCTGGGATTTGAAATTCATGACCTTCTGATCAGTAGTCCAATGTCTTAACCACTGCACAAATCTTTATATACTTGCTTCAACAACCCCATTACGGTATCTAATGTAATTAATGAATAAGCCGTTTTATAAATAAGGAACAATAGTTCTTAAATTGGAGCCATCGCCCAAACTGAGCGATGTGAAGCCTGAGCTGTCACTAGTATAATGTGGCTACCAAACATCCCTGAATTCAAACCACCGGCCTCTTGTCGTCTCTTCTTTAAGCATTTAAATTTTTAATATTTAAATATTAATATTTAACCCCCACCCCCCAAAAGTTGTAAACAATCGCCTCAGCTGACAGATTTAGTGCTCGCTTATTATTATTAATATTATATATTATTAAATATTTTTATTGGCATAGTCAAAATAACTTCCACTTCTGCCTTTCAGACTTTCAGCCAAGAAGAAGAGCAATTTGATGGGGATTTGATGTTTATTTTCCTTTTGTTTTAGTGTTATTAGTGTATATACAAAAATGTATAAATAATATGTACTTTTCCTATAATTTCCCCCGGTCAGTTAGTGCGAGAGTTAATATCCGTGAAACCGATCTGTTCAGAATACGTTATCATACTGTGAAACTCTGAAGACAGCTTGATAGTATTCTTAGACACTGACCTACTTGTACTAGCATGAGGATGTGTTTTGATGGAGACTAGAATGCTGTAGTTCTGTACGTCGCTCTGGATAAGAAAACATCTGCCAGATGCTGTAGCTGTAAATATCAAATAATGTGCAAAAAGCGATTAAGCTTTCCTCTAACCTTACAGTGTTCAGCTACACGGTGACGTTTGGTACAGGTTTATAAATGACATTAAGTCAGTGATATTCATTTTTTTTTTTTTTTTTACATACAAGTCCTAAACCACATCAGCAAGTCCGTGTCACATCGCTGAATGTAATTGAGACTGTTTAAGATTTCATTAAAAAAAATTTTTTTTTTTAAACATATTGGGAAAGACTTCAACTACTTGTTCTCAATATTAACCTTGAAGCTTTAATGTATAACTACAGAATAAAAATTATTTCTTGACTGATTGACTACAATTGGGGTAAGTGGTAAAATGACGAGAATTTTTTTTAACGTTTGGCTGAACTCCTTAACATTTTCTAGCATTCATATATATAAATAAATAGCTAAATAGAATGGCCATTTGCAGGAAATAACGGCAGTTCCTCCAACAAACAAGGCATTTTCTCAGTGCAATGTAGTTGAAAAAAAAAAAAGAGGGACAGATGTGACAGGCGTGTTGGACCGCTTTATATCACCAGTGAAATTCCACGGTTACTCAGTGCCATCCTCACACATCACTCTGTTGGGTTTTTTTTTTCCCACATCTGCCAAAGCTGTGCAGTCTGAGCACAGAGCCACTGGGTGCATGGGCATGATAAGGCATATACACACAAAAAAACGATCTGTAAAAGCTCAAAGAGGTTTATAATGTGTTTGCTTGCTGTGTTTGTTTACAGCATAATCTGTCAGCGTTTATTCAAGTAAGCCCATTAAAAGGGGGGGGGGGGGGGGGGGTAATTCAATGGCATTAACAGTATCCAGAGATGAGTAATGAATACATGAATAGTTATGCAAATTGAAACAACTTTCTTCTTATTAAATGCAATCATTAAGCCAAGACATGTTTGTTATATAATTATTTCGTTATGTTATCTTTATAAATAAATGTTTATGCTGATGTGGTTTAGGTCACAGTGTGATTTACTGCTTTTAATTAAGCACCACTGTATAGCTAATCACTTTAACAGTTAACATGTAGGTGGCCATCTCAGACAGTCAGAATTCCCCCCCCCCCCCCCCCCCCCCCCCCCAAGCACGATTGCTATCATTCCATGCAAGACAACAGAGAACATTTGTGACACTTTTTTTTTAGTGATGATTATACCACAGAACTTGATGTTACGTACCTTCATGAACTTAATTTTTGTAAATACGGAATATCCCTATTAACTTACAAAGGAAATCTGTAGCTAAAAGATGACAGTTGAAGCAAGATGTACGGATGTTTGGCCGTGTATTAGTGAAAAAGGTTTTGGGCAAGACTAGTACTTTGTGGGTTAGGTTGATATTAGATTCGTAGTTCGAGTGCAGATTTTGGACACAGGATTGTGAAAAAACCGTTTAAACAAACAAAAACGTTTATTAATCCGTCATCCGGACAGAATTAAAACCATATTAGCGGTTATGTACACGTCTGACTCGGATCTATGGCATGGATAGGATATCAGCCCTTGTTTCTAACGTCTAAAAATATTACAGCTGAGCTCCAGAATAAAACCGGAGGAAACTTACGACAGCACCCTCTCCAGACGAGCTCCAGACGAGCCAATGATCTCTCCCAGAGTGCAGAAAGTCTGGCCCAGGAAAGACTGAGAGAGACACGCACTCATCAGTTACACAGTAATATGGGTCGCTGAGAATACACAGTGGCAGCGCTGTCTAGACGATAAAAGCATTCTCATACAAACACTCACCTCACAGAATTAACACACAGATGATGCCTAAGTGATGCAACCTAAAAGCAATGGATTTGATGAGTCGGTGACAGATACAGCACAAAAAAGAAGCAAATGGTGAGACAAAACAAAGGGATCGTCTCTGAAACACTGACTGTTTTATGTTCTTGCTTCGGCTTAGGATTTATGACAGAGTGTAACAGGAGACGTGTGTGTCTGGTGTTGAGAAAACAGGTTGATTTGAATGAGAGAGGCAAAAATTACGATAATATGCAAAATGAGAACGAAACTTTGATATAACATTAACATATAACATTGACATGACTTACTTTCTGTTAACACGTCCAGAATAGCAGAAAATCAGAGTGATAACACCACAAACGTTGAGTGACGTGTTATATTTGAGAATTATTCTACAACTGTATTGTGTAGAGTGTATATGCTTACATGCTTCGAAATGTTTGAACTTCTGGAGTCCACATTATATCTGTAAAATATTTAAGTATGACATTTAGTCCCTCAAAAAAAGCAATATTATATCCGTACAAAAATACACCGAGATCTACACACATCATAGCACTACAGAACAGAAGCAAACAATAAAATAACAACAAAAACACATTTGGTCAATAACACAGAGGACAGTACATGTTATATTCTATAAGACAGTCTGGAGAAAAAGTGAGTAAGAAGCAATTATGTTAACCCTTTTGCAGTCCTAGCTTACAGACTACAGAGACATCCCCATATTCACCAAACACTTGGTTTTGAAAGATCACTTTTATAAAATGCATATTAACATATATACTCGTATATAATTGCAACTTTCAGAGCCAGAAGATACTAAAATGTATAAATTCACATCATATGTCAAATATGTAGTTCCACATTTTAAAAAAGTATTTAAACATTCTGTATGAGAAAGTTATCACATTTTCTGTAACATCTAAAATTGTGTGTGTGTGTGTATATATATATATATATATATATATATATATATATATATATATATATATATATATACACACATACACACACACACAGTGAGTAAATATAAGCAAAGAAGGCTGTGAAAATTAAGTTTGTCTGTATTGTTTAACCTTTTGATTAAAAAAATACTCTTCTCTCAAGGATATCAAACAAAACACAGGTTTATCAAAAAAAAAAAAAAAAAAAAAACTTTGTTAAATATAGATGTGCAACAATTATTGGTAACATTTTAGTCAATACTTTGTGCTACCTCCCTTTGCCAAGATAACAGCTCTGAGTCTTCTCCTATAACGCCTGATGAGGTTGGAGAATACATGGCGAGGGACCTGAGACCGTTCCTCCGTACAGAATCTCTCCAGATCCTTCACATTTCGAGGTCTATTCTATGGGGTTCAGGTCAGAGGACTGGGATGGTCATGGCAGGATCTTGATTTTGCGGTCAGTAAACCATTTTTGTGTTGATTTTGATGTATGTTTTGGATCACTGTCCTGCTAGAAGATCCGACCACGGCCCATTTGAATCTTTCTGGCAGAGGCAGTCAGGTTTTCATTTAATATCTGTTCATATTTGATAGAGTCCATGATGCCATGTATCCTAACAAAATGTCCAGGTCCTCTGGCAGAAAAACAGCATTAAAACATTAAAGATCCTCCTCCATATTTAACCGTGGGCATGAGGTACTTTTCCATATGGCTACCTCTCTGTGTGCACCAAAACCACCTCTGGTGTTTATTACCAAAAAGCTCTATTTTGGTTTCATCTGACCATAGAACCAATCCCATTTGAAGTTCCAGTAGTGTCTGGCAAACTGAAGACGCTTGAGTTTGTTTTTGTGATGTAGGTGACTTCGGATTGTAGTTTTGGAGACTTTCTGATCCCAAGACACGACTAATGTCTGCAATTTTCCAACTGTGATCCTTGGAGATTGTTTTTGGACCTTGGACCATCCTCTTCACAGTGTGTTGAGACGATATAGACACACGTCCAATTCCAGGTTGATTCATGACATTTCCAGTTGACTGGAACTTCTTAATTATTGCCCTGATGGTGGAAATGGGCATTTTCAATGCTTGTGCTATTTTCTTATAGACACGCCCCATTTTGTGAAGCTCAACAACCTTTTGCCGCACATCACAGCTACATTCCTTGCATCACAGCTACATTCCTCTTACCCATTGTTATGAATGACTAAGGGAATTTTTGCCTATGTTACCTCACATTTATACCCCTATGAAACAGGAAGACATGGTTGAACAATTTCCTGTTCAATGGGAATATACTTCAAATATATTTTTCTCATATGAATTCATAGGCGTGTCAATAATTGTTGCACACCTATATTTAACAGTTTTTCACCGACCCATATTTTCAATATCAATAATACACCATCTATCCGTTATAGAAATGTATCTATTTATAAAACGTACACCAGATTTAATGTCAAAATATTTTGCTGCAAATGTACATGGACGTTTGATGACAGACAAAAAAAAAAAATCACAGTGGTTCCTATTTTAACAGATATTTTGAGTTTGATAAGGAAAAAATGGATTTTCCCAGTGGCACAACAGCAGATCTGACAGGGTTAACAAACACCTGCACCACAAAAACAACTACAAAAAAACAACACCATAGCAATATTTTAATGGCTAATTTTATCTAGTATTTCTTATTTTCGGATCACAATACACCAAAACTCAGATTCTTAAACCTATTCCTAGACATTTTTCCTCATATCAAGCTTGATATAATCTCGTTTTATCGGCAGATCATTTCGCTCATTTTAAGCATGTGTTTCTTAGGAAGAAGCAAACGTATCTGTCAAGAGAATAAGAAAATCTAAAGCTTGAAATGAGAAATTAATAATGTCTAGAAATAGGTTTAATAATCTTATACTTGGATTATTGTACTCTAACAAACAGGAAATACTAGATCAATTCGACAGTGTTCAAGACTGAACATGTATACATTAGTGTAGTGTTAGTAACTGATTCTTACAAGGTTCATTAAACTCTAACAGTATTGAATTAAACAAACACCGGCAGTGTTTCTATGAATTAACACTGGGAATGTACTGTGTACCACTGTTATAACAAAATATTAAAATGTATAAATATTGCCCACTTACACGTCAAATCGGAGGTTCTGCTTCTCCTCAAAGAAGTAATCCAAAACAAATTTCCTCACAAAGTCTGGGTTCAGAGTGTTTTCAATCATTTCGGTCCTACCAAACTTTAAAAAATAAAAAAATTTAAACAGAAAATAAACAGGTTAATGAAGACAGCAACATGCTACAAGCTCTGGATACATTATTAATGTAATCTATGAATATATAACACGGTATAATCCATTTTAAGTTTGCTTTAAATACAATCTACAGTGAGGGGAAAAAGTATTTGATCCCCTGCTGATTTTGTACGTTTGCCCACTGACAAAGAAATGATCCGTCTCTAACTTTAATGTTAGATTTATTTGAACAGTGAGAGACAGAATAACAACAAAAAAATCCAGAAAAACGCACGTCAAAAATGTTATAAATGAATTTGCATTTTAATGAGGGAAAAAAGTATTTGACCCCCTCTCAATCAGAAAGATTTCTGGCTCCCAGGTGTCTTTTATACAGGTAACGAGCTGAGATTAGGAGCACACTCTTAAAGGGATCAAATACTTTTTTCCCCTCACTGTATTGAATGCCTAAAGGTGTTTAAAACTGTTTTAGGATCAAATATTGTGACACTATATTTGGTATTATTAATGAGGTGAATAAAGGATCGTATTGTGACAACCGTCCTCCCTCTCGAGCCGTTTCCTCTGGGTTAAGGACGGGTGACCCGTCAGCTCGTTCCATCACAGACATCACTGTTATGTTTGTCAACTTTAATCTGATTTCTGACGGACACGGTATAATCAGTAAAGAAAACTGAAATCTATTTAGATAAATATTCATAACATAAATGACTTCAGATATCTTGCTTAAAATATAAAATATAAAAACTGTTAAAAAGTAGTACCTGCTCTGATTTTATTAAGGGTCAAAGATTATAAAATACTGATTACTTGTACGGTAAAAACACTGATAACAGGACACAATTGTCAGTACCTTGTAATGTATTATAATTAAATAATATGAATAATTATAATAATTCAAAGGTGTTAAGCTCTAGACAGTGGTCACAGACTTTTGGACCGGACTAAGTGTAAAAGAAAATGTAACTAAAACAAATAAATAAAGCAACCGCTATTGGGAAACTGACTTTTTATTTTTTGATTTATTTAAATTTGTGACGAGACATATAGCTTTTATAAATCAAGGACCAAGCTACAGAGCTTTGAGACAGTTACAGTAGGACTGGGCAATTAATATACATCGTGATAAATAATGTTACAATACACAGTTTATTTTTATATGATTGGTATCGTCAGTGTTTTTATTACAATTTCAAACTCCGATTGGAAGCAGCTGAATAGATAAAAAAAAAAAAAAATTAACAAATTACTGAACCTTAAAAATGCGAAACGTTGAAATTGTGTATGTTTTTTTTTTTGTTTATTCTAAATAGGTTTTTTTTGTGGCTGTTAAATAAACATATCACTTAGCGAACCTATGTATCATGACACATGTGACGTATCGTAAAAACAACTTTAAGTATGATGATAATACTTTTTGTCATATCACCCACTACTGCATGACAGTGACTTAATGGTCTTTCTTCCTGGAGCCAGCACATCCAAACAGCAGATTGTGCTCAGCATGAGACAGGAAGCTGAATAGACTCTCCCAGTGTGATCCGGTGATGGTGTGGCAGCTGGCTGCCATCACACGTCCAACAGATCCTCGCTGCTTTTCTCTGATAACCCACAGCAACAAGCTATTGATTCTTCACACCTCCCACATCCTCATCGCCACTTAAAAGACATAATCCCACCTACTACTTCACTATCCGTACTATCTATTACCAGCTTTTTGAAAGAGGTCTGGGGATCAGTGACAGCTATGGCCTTCTAATCTTCAACGCAAATTAAAGTCAAATTAAAATACTGGTGCTGCTGACACTAAATAAAGTAAGTAGGGGGGAAATGCATTCTGGTCTGGACTAGCTTTTAGACTGCATTGTGATTAAAATGAAATAAATTTCAGAGTTGCTGCTCAGGGATATGTGCATAGATTCGGGTGTGTGGAAAGGTGCATAGTATGAATACTTCATGATTCCTGCTGGAAGATCTCTCTCGAGTGCACTGAAAGACATGCTGGCTGTGGCTTCAAATCCCTGAGGACAGTCTTTCTTTCTTTTTTTTTTTCTCCCTCCCCTGCTCCCTCTCTGAGTCTGCCTTTTCAGGACAAGCGTCCGATTTTAAAAGAAAGGTGTGAAATTGGGAAGGATGTGCAGGCGTACTCAGGCGCAACTCTGCATGCATTGAAAGTAAAATGATGTTTTATTTAACAAACTCAGACGAGACAGCAATCTAGGTCGAAACGAGGGCGTCAGCAAGAAAAAACATTAAGCAGGAGACCGAGGCGAATCCTGAAATCAGGAATGCTTCGGTAGACGGCTACTATAATGACAGGAAAAGTAATGACAGAATGGCTGGGTTTTTCTTTTTTTAAACCATAATCCATTGCACCAATCACTGACTTTTAACAAACCACTTAATAATGTCCAAACCACCAATTCAACGCTAAATTATTTTTAACAATCTAACTATAATTGTCATCCCCCCACCAATGACTGCAAGCCAAAACCCAACTTACAAACTTTACTCTTTTACAGTGCATGCCTGTGAGGTAGCGCAAACTGGGCATGACTCTGAGTTAAGCCCATTTCATAAAGGTAAAACAGAGTACAATTTCTCCAGTCAAAATAAAGAGATTTAAACCAACACCCCATCACTCTAAATCCACTGTGGCCCATCAGCTATATTCTGCTTTAGAGGACTCTACAATTGGGGGAAATAGTTTCCTAAAATTATTCATGACTGAAAGCTGAATAAACAGCTAAAATACACAAAACATTTCTTTGAAAAGGCACCTCTATCATAAACACATTTAGAAAATTTGCTTTCAGCCACACTTGCCAAAAAAGTTTGTGCCAACAAACTTTAATCTCTTGAGTGGTTCCCATCTTTGATTTTAATCCAAACAGAAGAGTAGATGCGGAAATGACTGTGGTTGTGATATGACCTGATATTTGAGAAAATTTCAGATTATTTCATAGTCATAGTGTTGCTTGCAAAACTAAGCTATGATGATATGTAAACAATATAGCAGTAAGCAGCGATTAAGGGGACCAAGCACGTTTGTACCCCCTCCCTTTGCAATAGAGGAAGACCAGAAGCCATCAGGACCATCAGTGCGTGTTTTCAAGCAAATATACTCAATTTGAAAGTAAAACGTCAAGACGTTGCTGAGATATTGCCTCATTTCTTGTTTTCAGTAGCCCTCCCAAATTCCAAATGAACTCAAATCTTGTTTGCTAACATTAGGTCATGTTGGTAAATATATTTGACAAGATTGGTTTCAACACATTAAAGCCTTGCTTTTGGGGAATTAGCCATCACATTTGTTTTCACACTATGGACGAAACATTCCGCATAGCAAAGTTCCAGGTTTTGTTTGGACTGGTTTTCATGATGCTGTGATCAACATTTTGTGATGACTAGACAAAATTTGTAAAAGAGAAAAAAAACACCCAGTTTTTTTTTTATATATACATTTAAAAACTTTCTGTTTGGCAAATCACAAATTCTTTATATAACGCAATTTCAGCATCTTACAAGGAATCAAGAGAAAAAAAGAATAATGATTGGATGGATGTTGAGTGGTTCGAAAGTTTTGAGCAGTTTTACTCATTCGTAAATTATAGCACCCTCTAGAGGAAACAAAAAGAAAACACATTTTGTTTGAGGAACACATTTTGTTTGGTTTGTCTCACGATGCTGTCTCCCAAACTCCATGGTTACTTGTTAAAATTTGTATGAGAAAAATAAGCAGGAGAATTTGTGTGACAACTTTTCTAAAATTCTAAATGGTCAACTTCCTGTTTGACAAATCATACATATCTTCATATCTCGAAGACTCTGCAGCTTCGAGGGAATCAAGAGAAACAAGAATCTCCATTTGATGCTGAGTGATCAAAAGAAATTCAAAATGGCAGCAAATCCAATCAGAGGAAATTTGAATTTCTATGATATTGCACTGCAGAGTTATTGAGCCTCTAGCCTTGCTGGTGCTTGAGGGCTTGAGTGGCGCACACCGAAATTTCTCTGAAGGTAGCTGAGACTGTGCTCTATCACTTTGCCAAATTTCATAAAATATGTACAAAGTTTCCAATGTAGAAGTAGAAGAAGTTGGAGGAAACTGTTCATATACGCCTGAATAATTCTTTCAAAGGCACATCAGTTGTTTTGAACATGGTCAGAAATCTAGTGAAAACCCAAGATTTCTCTCATCTAACTTATCTTCACTGTACCTCAATCCAGAACAATTTATTTTACACCCTTTTCTTCTATTATTTTGGATAAAGTTTATATATTGCACAGCCCCACAACTGTTCTCATGTTTTTTCGATTATCTGTCTTTTGTTGATCTAAAATTCAGCAGTAACATTTTGCAGTAAAGTTATAAATCTAACTACCAAAACCATGTCGTGCAAGGAAGACCCTAATTAATAAATGAGATTTCGATTTGGGGTTGTTCTACTACTTTGTAGCAAAATCCTAACAGCAATTCATTTGTTCACCCTTTAAACAGGAAAACACTGTTTACACTGTTACTCCTACCAGATCTATAAAATAATTAGTTAAAAACGAGCCTCTGATTGAATTATCAGAGACAGAAACCTCAGAAAAGTATCTAAACCACCATTCTGTACATCATTAACAGCGAGAGCAAATAAAAACTGATCTATTTATCAAACAGTAGTGTGAGAAATGCACCAGGCAGCAAAACAAACTGTGTTTTATTCGATAAATTGACGTGTTAATCGGTCCACAGTGACAAACTGATGTGTGCTAATTTCATGGAGAGAAATATAAATCTCACTTGCTCAAGATAACATTGTAAAAAAAAAAAAGAAAGAAAAAAAAGGGGGGGATTATATACACTTACCAGCCATTTTAATAGGAACACCTGTACATCTGCTAATTTATGCAATTATCCAATCAGCCAATCATGTGGCAGCAACACGATGCATAAAATCACGCAGGTCTAGTTCAGGTTCGGGTCTAACATCAGAATGGGGACAATGTTTTCACCAGAGGGGCTGGTTTGAGTATTTCTGAGACTGCTGATCTCCTGGGATTTTTTACAACACAACAGACTCTAGAGTTTACACAGAATTATGTGAAAAAAATAAAAACACAATAAAAAACAGCCAGACAGCTGCAGTTCTGCTGGCAGAAATGCCTTGTTGATGAAAGAGGTCAGAGGAGACTGAATGGCCAGACTGGTTTGAGCTCATAGGAAGGCTACGATAGCCACTCTTTACGACTGTGGTGAACAGAAAAGCATCTCAGAACACACAAGACGACGCAAACCTTCACGTGGATGGGCTACAACAGCAGAAAACACCAAGAATCCTTGGCTAAATCCGGATAGTTCAAGATTGGAAAAAGACCAGACGTTTTTCTGTGACCACTTTTTATATTTAAAAGTTAATACAACAGTTCAACATTAAGTTGCTTTTTTGAAGACTATGTCTTATTCTGTTTATTTAGTTTATATCCATCACTTCAGTCAGCAATGTCATATCCGTGTAGACTCACCTCTCTCCATTCCTTTGTCCCAATTCCTTGCACGTATAGGACAACAACTGCAGATAATGAGAGAGAAAAACAGATTACTTACTGAGCCATGCATGTGAGCCAAGAATCCACGGCTAGACGTTTGTCTTTCATCAGGTTGAGTCTAATTAAAGCTGGACAGTTTACTGTTTATTTTTGCAGTCAAGTCCACAACAATGTGAGCAGAATTACAGATACACTGGCGATTAAAGCGGACTTGATGACAAGAGGGGGGGTAAAAAGGATGATCGTGGTGGACACGAGACAAAACAGAAATGGCCGCTGAACAGATGGAGGAAATCAAACCTATCTGATTGTGATGAAGATGAAGCCGGGAGAAAGGGCAATGCCAAGTGGCTCTGGTGTCCACATTTATGAAATGTGACTGATTGAGAGGAAAACTAGAAACTCTGCTTGGTCTGACAGTGGGACACCAGGTTACAGCATACATGCAATCAATTTCTCCAGTGACCCCAGTGAATCTTTTAGGCACACTCTCTGGCAACATGGTTGAATAACATCTTTGAGATGCCAGTAGTTAAATCTGCACGGATTTCCACAAAAGACCTGCATAACAAAAAAAACAAAAAAAAGCTGAGCCTTCATTAAAAGCTCATAAAAACATACAGGATCATTTTTGCTATTCATATTCTGTGCAATCTTCCATTCCTGTACACTCATCAGGTTTACTATAAATATCCAACATGATATTACTGTATATAGGCTTTATACTTGCTTGACAATTACTGAGGATAAACGTGAAGCTTTGATCCTGTCTTTCCGTGATGATACAATGTCCATCTCGATACATGAATAACAATCGAATGCAGTGAAGAAATAAGTACCTGTACACCCCTTTTTGACATGTTAGTGAATACTACCATTTTAGCAAACCAATAACTGAAAAGATCTGCAAGACACAACACTGCGCATGTTTGAAAGCTACTGTCTATACTGTATATTTATAAGATAAAGTTATGAATGTTCAATCGTTTAAAAAAGTTTCTGATTCAGTGCATGAGATCAGCATGCTTTACCGGTGCATGCTTGAGCATTTGACTCACTCTCATTCTGATTGGATGTCACGTCATCTTTGACATGTTTTTATTTCTAGAGAGTTTATTTTACACGCAGCAGTTTATATTTGAACAAGCGCCTCGGTCCACGGCAGCTACATTCGCCCGTGCTTTGCGCTACGTTTGTTGCCCACTTTTATTTTTATTTTTACTTGTGTATGTACGTGAAGCGTAAACTCCATAGTAAAGTCCATTAAAATCACAGACTCACATGCTGCACTTGTGGGTGTGTTTGTGGCTAAGCATGGGTAAAGCCGAAGCTTATGTGAAGTAAAAACAAACAAACAAACATGACAGTACATAAAAACTAAATTTAGACGTGTCATAACTGTATACTGGTGAGGGCCGGCCCGCGTCAAGCACTGATCTCATGTATAAAAGATTACACACACACACACACACACACACACACACACATATATATATATATATATATATATATATATATATATATACATATATATATATATATATATACACACATACACATACACACACACACAATTCAAAACAATACGAACAAGAGCTTGTTCGATATGATCTGGAACAATACTCTGTAGCTCAGTGTTATTCAAACAATTTAAATGAAAGGACTAAAAGTGTTAGCTCTCACAATCAATGGGATTGACAAAAACACAGAGGAGACAAAGCAGAAAAAAAAAGAGCAAGAGAAATGCACAGTGGCCGAAAAAAATCAATTGATAATGTTTCTAAATGACAGAATAACAGCTATTATTTATTTATTTATTTATTTTTAAAAGATGTGCCTGTGAGTAGACGCTCACACTAATTTGTCAGGATTCCTCTGCACCTTTATTCCATACATAGTTCTGAACCTGTACCTGTGGATGTGTCCTAAATACCGAGAAACTGTCACACCTCTTTAATATAACAACTTCACCAGAGACTCCTTGAATCCAATTCATTTATGACCTTTGGTGAATCTTCTGACGTGGTTTAAATTGATCAAATCAAGACGAATGACTACGAGTCAAATGAGATCGGTCAGGCATTTAATTGCATCGCACATTAGAAGAGCGTATTATCAATAAGTGAAATAAAGAGGCACCTCTGAGACACTCGGACAGGATCGCCTTTACCGTTTTGTCCTGTTTTTGGAATTAATTATGCCTGGTCTTGTCAGACCTTTTAATTACCGGAAAATATGACATTTACGTTTCTAGTGAATTGGTTTCAGCACCAAACAACAGCATTTAATCACTCTTTTGTTTCTTTTTCTTTTTTTTTTACTTTTAACGTTTCTAATTTTACATGGATCCGAAACACTATTAAAAGGTCCAAGGTCTACGGGAAAAATAATAATTTGGGAGAAATGTTTGGAGATGTCCCAATGAATTTAAACAACAACAAAAATATTCACATAACAAAAGAGCAGCTGCACCTTCATTAAAAGATCATAAAAAGTTATCCAGGCTTGCGCCCTTTAGGCATACAGATGTTACAGATGTTAAATATGTACTTGCTTGTGTTAATGTTTTGATTTGAATCAATACAGAAAGCTTCTTTACAGTCCAGTGAAGAGATACGAGAGTTTCTAGGGTTTCTAGTCTAATCGCTACATTGTAACAAAAGTCTCCTTAAGTACACTATTTGGCCAGATGTATTTGAACACCTGATCATCACACCCATACAATATGTTCCCATTCCAAAACCACGGGCATTAACACTGAGTTGGTCCACCTTTTGCTGTTATTATAACAGTGTTCAGTGGGTCAATTGAGGTCAGGGCTCTGTGCAGGACACTCGAGTTTTTCCATACTAAACTGGCAACCCATATCTTCATGGAGCTCGCTTTGTGCACAGGGACATCGCCATGCTGGAAAAGGTTTGGGCCTCTTAGTTCCAGTTCCCCTTAGTTATTGTTACAGCATACAAGGACATTCTTACAACTCTGCGCAACAGTTTAGGGAAAGCCCATATATGGGTGTGATGGTCAGGTGCCCGCATACTTTTTAGCCATATAGTGTATCTCAGTCCTTTTTTCACTGAAACACCTTACATGTAATAGTAAAATGTCAGAATATAATTTGTATATTTATGCTTGAAACATGTATTAGGTCGCCCCCCCAAGCATACTATTACATCAGGACACTGTGCTTCTCATATCTGTGACATGTCTGTTAACTAAAAGAGCACTGATATTGAGGTAATACTAATTACATAACCGCAATGTTGTGTGTCTCACTGGAAAGCGGGAAATAATAGGATTCACTTGACTGCTCATAGGGTTTTTGGTCTTATGTTATTGTACACACCTAATAACTGCGAGCTTGAAAATGCTCCCACAACCAGCATATGTTGTATCATTTCTATGGGTGAGGATGAAGGTATTTATAAAAAAAAATTTTTTTTTTAAGTTTTCTCAAACCAATACAAGTGACCAAGCTGGTAAAATTAACACCTACCTGGATCAGACTTGGAGAAGGTGTCCACATCCAGTAGGTTTCTATGGGAGCAGGAACAGAAAAAGAAAAGAAAAAAAAAAGAAAAAAAAAACAGTAATGAAAATGCTGATTTTAACAAACAGAGGCAAGAAAAACATCCACGAAAATGCCATCCTTCTAATGTCACTGAAACATGGGTTCCATGACCATGGAAAGCTTGAATAGCTTGTGTACATCGTGAATTGTACAACACGTGCAGCGTCAATAAATCCCATCGTGACTTGTTTTTCCTGGGGATCTCCATTTACTAAAAACATTTCAGCTGCACAGTGGTAAGTCACAATTCTGCTTTCTTCCGCTTAATGTTTTTCTCCGTGTGAGAAGTACAAGTCTGAAAAAGATCACTTAGAGAGAGAGAGAGAAAAGAAAACAAATGGGCAAAACAAATGATGCACTCAAAAATCGGTAAACAGTAATTACAGACTCGTTGCAGCCTTGGTGCTTTTCAAACGGCTTTC
This sequence comes from Ictalurus punctatus, assembly GCF_001660625.3. NCBI lineage: Eukaryota > Metazoa > Chordata > Actinopteri > Siluriformes > Ictaluridae > Ictalurus > Ictalurus punctatus. The sequence continues at coordinate 22,871,555 of NC_030430.2, forward strand.
TTGCTGACTGCAGCGTAAGTGCCTTAAAATGGGGCCTTCTTAAAAGTCAGGGCTTGAAAGACCGGTTTACGCTTTCATTTTAACTCCACTTGTACAAGTATCATAATTTGGGGTTGTGAGGGTTGAATAAGAAACAACACGCACTTTCTGGATGTACTGCATCCATCTTGATGTCTTAAAAAAAAAAAAAAAAAAAAAAAAAAAGGAGACAGAATTTGTAAGGTGGAAGAGTGAGAGAGAAGAGGGATGGAGAAGAATACACATTCACTCCTTTTGAGGTCAAAGCGAACTGTATTGCGAGCGCTCAGATGAGCTACAGGAGTCTGTGGAGACGTCTGCTGTGACGTTTCACCACAAATGATCGCATCTTTAATCCTTGCAATTGTAGCATGAGGTTCTTCATAGTATTATTATTTACCTCGTACCTTTCTGTGAATTAGTCATGGTCGGTTGGAGCAGTAATAGTAGGAGAGGGCATTTTTCTCTAAAAGGAAACACACGCTTATGAGGAGGACGTTGTAAATAAGACCATCACACCCAAGTGTTGAACAGTCCGGATTTAATCGACTTTGCCGTTCTAAGAACCTCCACTCTTCTGGGAAGATTATGGGGCGTGGCTATCGGGATTTGTGATCATTCAGACACAAGAGCATTAGTGAGATCAGACAGTGATGTCGAGGAGGTCTGGGGTGCGGTCAGTGTTCTAGTTCATCCCAAAAGTGTTCAGTGGGGTTGAAGTCAGAGCTCTGTGCAGGACACTCGAATTCTTCCACTCCAACCTTGACAAACCATGTCTTCATGGAGCTCGCTTTGTGCACAGGGGCATCGTCATGCCGGAACAGGTTTAGGTTAGGTCCCATAGTTCCAACGAAGGGAAATGTTCCATACAAACGTGTGCGTCAAGCTTTGTGCAAACAGTTTTTGGAAGAACTACACATGGGTGTGATGGTCAGGGGTGTCCACTTACTTTTGGTCACGGAGTGTAAATAATGGTACGTTTGTATTATGGACGTGAGAGCATTTGAAACAAGAGATTTTAGGGAAAACAAACATTTTTCACCAAACGCTATGAATTTATTTCGAACAAAAATTTGCAGAAAACTTCATTTAACACAAAAGAGACCAAAATATACACAGAAAGTACAGTTTCATAAAGTAGTTCATGTTTATTCTACGCCTCACTGAAGAAAATCTAGTGTTATTAACTTGACCTTTAAGCGTTATGGATGTTACCCGTCTCAGACACACCTCCACATACTAAAATAACGTCATGGTTGAGTCGTTCACCCTTAAATCAACCGAAACAGCATTTCCGCTGTTAAAAAACATGGCTTTGTTGAAACAGTTTAGCATCTGAGAGCTTTTCACAGTTACTGACGGAAAACTGATCGAATTCACTTTGTCAATTAGAGCACATTTAATTGGGCAAAATAATATTTTTATTGTTCTCACATATGTTTATTCTTCGATTTGCATGGAATTGTCCATACAAAACAACGTACGTATTTATATTCCTACCACGCTGCTGTTAAATGCTCGGTTCTGATTGGTCGGTAGGTGTTGGTTCATTTTCTACACCAGCAGCAATACATTTCAATAGCTATGGATGAAGGTTTAATATTAACACACTCGTTGTGTACATTATTATATTATATACATTTTTTTCTACTTCTGATGGTTGATGTGAACATTACCCGAAGCTGCTGGCCCGTATCTGCATGATTTTATGCAGTGAACGAGTAGATGTTCAGGTGTTCCTAATAAAGTGCTTGTGTATTTTCAGTCATGTCAACATGGACCAGAATCTCAAAGGAATGTTTCCAACATCTCGTGGAATCCATGCTATGAAGCATTCAGGCGGGTTCGAGAGCAAAAAAGAGGCCCTACCTAGTATTAGTATAGTGTTCCTAATAAAGTCCTCAGTGAGCGTATATTCATGTTTAAAATATATAAATATTTCAATATGAATCAAGTTTCGATGATTTTGTAAACAAGTTACATCAGTTCAGCATCAGATCAGCAATGAAGCTGAACAGCTTAATTTATTCAAAACATTTTGTCCATAAAGTTTCATGTTTATTATTATTATTTTTTAAATCACTATTAGAGACCCAGCTAGAGGTCTGGAGCTGTTTTAGTCCATCCCTGATTCTCCTCCAAACTTCCTGTTTTGAGTGACACGATGGCGGGATGGCATCTGGGCCTCCCTGTGATGACAGCTACAAACAAGCTTGATGAATTGGCTTCCCTTGTGAAGTGCTTCAGTAATTTGGCACCACAAAGAACCCATAATTATCACTATAATTAGAACTTCATATTCACAGTCTATATTTATACCAGGGGTTGTTTGGAAAACCTTACCCGATTGCATTATGTTTGATGATATGTTATTTACTGGAGCACAAAAAGACTGCAAATTAGCCAGACATCTGAATATCAGCGCTGATTAGACTTGAGACTGCTGAAATAGCTGTTTGCGTACAAAACTGTGTGTGTGTTAATTTGAGTGGGCAGTGAAGCCTTCCCTTCAGCTTTATTACAAAATTTAAGTAGGTGAACCGTTTGTTGCTGTTCATCTGAAAAGTGTAGCTTCAACAACAACAAAAAAATCTTCATTGTATACATAACAAATGGGAACTTCATTTTTTTTTTTATTTACGACTGCATCGCGCTGGGGTACAACATTGTAATATTTCTCAATATAAGACAAATGTGAAATATTACTCCTGATATGAATTAATAATGAAATACATACAACTATTAATGCATTTTATAGAGAATGTATAAATACACTTACTGGCCACTTTAATAGGAACACCGGTGCCCATGCTCACTGATGCAATTATCCAATCAGCCAATCATGCCGCAGCATAAAAGATCATTCAAATGAAGGTCAAGGGCTTCAGTTAATGTTTACTTCAAACATCAGAATCAAGAGAAACGTGATCTGAGTCACTTTGGCATGACAGTGGTATGGTTGTGACAACAGTCTGAGACAACCATCTCTTGAGTTCACACAAAATGGTGCAAAAAAACAAAAAACATCTAGTGGGCAGAAACGTCTTTTTTTGATGAGAGAGACAGAGGAGGATGGTCAGACTTGTTCAAGCTGACAAGAAGGCTACGGTAACTCAAATAACCACTGCTTACAACCGCGCTGAGCAGAAAACATCCACCTTGAGGCCGATGGGCTACAAGAATAGAAGACCACATCGGGTTCCACTGGTGGATGTTCTCTGATTGTATTCTGAAGAAGTGCACACAAAATGTAAGAGAGTTTGCTCTTGTGCTGTGTATGGTTTCATGCAATTTAAGCAGGGATATTATTGGGGGGGGCCTTTAAGCCATTTGTCATTGCTGCCGTCTACTCGATAAAAATCTGATGAATCATGCAGGTCTAAGTGGTACCCACAAGGGTAAGGGTTTTGTACGTCTAATATGTATCTTTCGCCTGGGAAAGGGAATTTAATGCACATTAAAAGCACATTTAAGGTACAGAATTCAACTTTAAAGGCCCCATGAAACGGCTTGATTTTCCCCCCGCAAATGTTGACATATTTTCCTTTTGAAACAGGAAGTCAGCGTGACAGTGTGTTGAAGTGCTTGAATGATTAACACAACCTCTGCTCAAATTACCAAACTTAACAGTAGCTTTGTGAAACAGCTTAATACAGAGAAGAGTGAGATCGAGAGCCTCTTTTTTTTCTCTCAGCCGTGCAGGATTTCTCACCGCCACCTTCACCCACTCCTGTCCACTTTAACGAGGACAATATCCAAGACGACGAGACGCCATGTGTTTTTAGAGTTACATGTCTGAGACATGGCTGACCTTCAGCGGTGCTGATGGTGACCGAGAACTGGAGCGTCGTTCGTTACTATGAGCGATCTGACAAATCTGAATGGTAGATAAAATAATAATAATAATAATAATAATAATAATAATAATAATAATAATAATTTTTACTAATGGAAAAACCTAGACAGTGTAAACACCTGCTCATTTATGCAGTTATCCAATCAGCCAATCATGTGGCAGCAGCACACATTGCATAAAATTATGCAGATACAGGTCAAGAGCTTCAGTTAATGTTCACATCAAACATCAGAATGGGGAAAAAGTGTGATCTCTGTGACTTAACCGTGGCATGGTGGGCTGGTTTAAGTATATAAAAAACTGCTGATCTCCTGGGATTTTACATTTACATTTATTCATTTAGCAGAGTGCCAGAGTTTTTTTGTTTTGTTTTTTTATGGGTTGGTTAGGTGTTCACGGTGGGTCTTTAGCGGTTTTTTGAAGATGGTGAGAGATTCTAGAGTCTCTAGAGTTTGATTGGAAAAAGACCAGGTGATTTCTTTTCAATTTTTCTAATCTTCAACTGTCCAGTTTGGGTGAGTCTGGACCCATGAATGCCTCAGATTCTTGTTCTTGGCTGACAGGAGTGGCGGCTGAGCTGGTTCTCTGCTGTTGTAGCCCATCCACCTCAAGGTTTGTGCGTTCTGAGATGCTTTTCTGCTCACCACGGTTGTAAAGAATGCTTATTTGAGTTACTATAGACTTCCTGTCAGCTCAAACCAGTCTGGTCATTCTCCTCTGATCTCTCTCATTGACGAGGTGTTTCAGCCTGCAAGACCCTCCGCACATTGGATGTTTTTTGTCTTTTCGCACCATTCTGCGTAAACTCTAGAGAAAATCCCAGGAGATCCTGTCAACAGTTTCTGAACGACTCAATCCAGCCCATCTGGTACCAACAACCATGCTACGATCACACTTTTCCCCCATTCTGATGTGAACATTGTGTGAACTGAAGCTCTTGACCTGTATCTGCATGATATTGTGCATTGTGCTGCTTCCACATGATTGACTGATTGAAGAACTGCATAAATGATCACGTGTACAAGCGTTCCTATTAAAATGGATGGCGATATCTATCATATCAGTTTCTGTAACCTAACGGACAGGTACAAAAAGCTCTGAAACACCTGTTTTGATTTCAGGCCACTTCAGGGATTGCGGCTCTACCTATTATGCGTTTTTAAACATTCACTCCATGTAACTGATACACAGTTAAAGGTACAGCACCGTGATAACCATCTCGATTCACTGACGAGCAGTAAACATTTTTTATTTTTTTTTTTAACACAGTGTAGCAGAACGACATGCTCTGTTTATTTTCTTACTCACTTGAGCATCGAGTATCATCCCAACAAACATCAATCGGCCAGAAACACAGCAGGCACGATTGGGCAGCTGCACACGCTTCTCCTATCAAAGGAGCCACCCTGCGACATCAGGGAATGCTCCTAGCGAAGTTAAGGATTTATGCAAACACATATCAGCGTCAGCAGTCAACACATTCATTATTAAGGACGGGATAAAAGGCCGGGTGTCTGTCCAGAGACGGGACGGAGGTGCTGAGGAACACAGCGAGAGCGGAGATCAGTAGGCTGAGCTGCCATTTATTAAGGGTGATACCAGATTGGGTTTCCATCTATTCCTTCTGTCTCAAGGATGGAAAGTTGGTGAGAATTCAGGACAGAAGGACAGACAGGACATACGTCGCCACAGCGTCCTGTTGAGGATACTCGGGGCTGGGATTAAGTGGGGCGCTGTAGTGTTTGTACACGCTTTCACTGCGTAATCCACGCACAATAAATACCTTTAGAAGTTATACAGAAGTTATATATATATATATATATATATATATATATATATATATATATATATATATATATATGTATGTATGTATATGTCTGTGTATTATACTAATGGACAGGTACGCAGGAGATCTGAGTGTGGAGAAGTTTCTAGAAGAGACGAGGAAAATGACACGAGAGAATTCTTTTCTTCTAGAAAGTTCTTCACTCAAAATGCCTCAGCTTTCTGTAATTATTCCATGTCCCATTATCATTATTATTGTTGTTGTTTAAAAGAAAAATTCAATGCTGTTATGTTGTGGTAAATATATTGTATTATTTTTCATATATTGACATATTTTCACTTCATAGCCAAATGCTAGACTGGAATACGAATTTAATATAAAATATTACAATCCTGTGAAGTATGACTCTGAGGCGAAAGGTTTGATGATAAAAACGCGTACTAAATATATATTTTATTATTTTTATATAATTATTACGTGCATGTTCTTCATAAAATGTTAAGCCTGAGGAGAATTTATTTCTTGGGCTCCTTACCTGCACGACACGGTCACTTCTATTTTGGTGGCAGGGACGCTGGTGTTAAGCGGGTCGAAGTCCCCGATAGACGCCATGTCTCTCCCGGGTAAAGTTTCACAACAGTTCTTCTGTTAAAAAAAAAGCGTGTTTTTATTCGGCCTGAGCCTCAGGTGCGAGTTGAGAAACACCCGCTTTCCTCATAGCAGCTGGGGGCTGAAAGGGGAAACACAAACAGACCTGTCCGCCTCATAACGGACAAACTCGGGAGTCCGCGCGCTGCTCTCCCAACTGGCGCGAGCTGGAGGCGCGCGCGATGTGCGCTAGGGAAGCCCCGCCCACTGAGGGTCTGCTCGACAATGCGGGAGTGATGTGGGCTGATCAGCAAAGTCAACACTACGGGTGTAGTCTTCATCATCATAATCATCATCAACAGCTTCATCAACATCATCATCTTCTTCATCCTTATTATCAACATCACCATCTTCTTCATCCTTATTATCAACATCATCTTCTTCTTCATCCTTATTATCAATATCACCATCTTCTTCATCATCATTATCATCAACATCACCATCTTCTTCATCATTATTATCAACATCAGCATCTTCTTCATCCTTATTATCAATATCACCATCTTCTTCATCCTTATTATCAACATCAGCATCTTCTTCATCCTTATTATCAACATCACCATCTTCTTCATCATCATTATCAACATCAGCATCTTCTTCATCCTTATGATCAACATCAGCATCTTCTTCATCCTTATTATCAACATCAGCATCTTCTTCATCCTTATTATCAACATCACCATCTTCTTCATCATCATTATCAACATCAGCATCTTCTTCATCCTTATGATCAACATCAGCATCTTCTTCATCATCATTATCAACATCACCATCTTCTTCATCATCATTATCAACATCACCATCTTCTTCATCATCATCAACATCACCATCTTCTTCATCCTTATTATCAACATCACCATCTTCTTCATCATCATTATCAACATCAGCATCTTCTTCATCCTTATTATCAACATCACCATCTTCTTCATCATCATTATCAACATCACCATCTTCTTCATCATCATCAACATCACCATCTTCTTCATCCTTATTATCAACATCACCATCTTCTTCATCATCATTATCAACATCACCATCTTCTTCATCATCCTTATTATCAACATCATCATCTTCTCTCTCCAGTCCCTTCCCCAGTCCAGCGTACACGGAGTAACATGTTCATCTAAAACACACACACACTAACATGTTCATCACACACACTAGCGTGTGTGACACAGACACACACGTTCATCTAAAACACACACGTTCATCTAAAACACACACACACACACACACACACACACGTTCATCTAAAACACACACACACACCCCATGTCCCCCCCACACACACTAACATGTTCATCACACACACACCCCAACATGTCCCCACACACACACATTAACATGTTCATCACACACACACACCAACATGTCCCCACACACACTAACATGTTCATCACACACACACACACACCCCAACATGTCCCCACACACACATTAACATGTTCATCACACACACACACCACCATGTCCCCACACACACTAACATGTTCATCACACACTAACATGTTCATCACACACACACCCCAACATGTCCCCCCCACACACATTAACATGTTCATCACACACACACCATGTCCCCACACACACTAACATGTTCATCACACACACACCAACATGTCCCCACACACACTAACATGTTCATCACACACACACACACACCCCAACATGTCCCCACACACACATTAACATGTTCATCACACACACACCACCATGTCCCCACACACACTAACATGTTCATCACACGCTAACATGTTCATCACACACACACCACCATGTCCCCACACACACTAACATGTTCATCACACACACACCACCATGTCCCCACACACACTAACATGTTCATCACACACTAACATGTTCATCACACACACACCCCAACATGTCCCCCCCACACACATTAACATGTTCATCACACACACACCATGTCCCCACACACACTAACATGTTCATCACACACACACCAACATGTCCCCACACACACTAACATGTTCATCACACACACACACACACACACACACACTCCAACATGTCCCCCCCACACACATTAACATGTTCATCACACACACACACCAACATGTCCCCACACACACTAACATGTTCATCACACACACACACCCCAACATGTCCCCCCCACACACACTAACATGTTCATCACACACACACCCCAACATGCCCCCCCCACACACACTAACATGTTCATCACACACACACCCCAACATGTCCCCCCCACACACACTAACATGTTCATCACACACACACACCCCAACATGTCCCCCCCCACACACATTAACATGTTCATCACACACACACACACCAACATGTCCCCACACACACTAACATGTTCATCACACACACACCCCAACATGTCCCCCCCACACACACTAACATGTTCATCACACACACACACACCAACATGTCCCCACACACACTAACATGTTCATCACACACACACACCCCAACATGTCCCCCCCACACACACTAACATGTTCATCACACACACACCCCAACATGTCCCCACACACACACACACACACACTCTAACATGTTCATCACACATACACGTTCATCTCTCTCTCTCTCTCTCACACACACACACACACACACACACACACACACACACACACACACACACTCTAACATGTTCATCACACATGCACGTTCATCTCTCTCTCTCTCTCTCTCTCTCTCTCTCTCTCACATACGCACACACACACACACACACACACACACACACACACACACACACACACACACACACACACACACACAGGGAAAGGAATCAGACGCTAGATCAGTGCTCCAGAGAAAACATTTTTTTCTTCACTATGTTTCTGGTGATGCGTTCTCTTTATGTACACAGTCCTTTTCAAATGCTCCTGGAACATATAACCAGCGCTCCTAAATACCTCCCCAATCCTTATTGGGGAGGTAACTTAAAATGGAATTAAACTTACTTTTTAAATCTCGTTATTTTATAAAAAAAATAATAATAATAATAATTAAAAAAAACAAAACAACCTAAGATTCCTTAAATATCTTGAAGAAATATTTAAGAAAGTCCATGTATTTAGATGCTTTCCCTGTGTTGTAAAATCTGTATATGAATGTATGTTTACAGTTGTAGTTTCTGTCGATCTGTTGTAATCATGTTCAGTTCACATATTGTTGTTGTTTTTATGCAATTCTAAGTAATTACTTTGCAATGCTTATGGAACCGTTTTTCATTTTCATGTATTAATAAAAAAAATAATAATAATAAAAAAGAGGGAACAAAAACATCTTGCGGCGAGTTTCGCTTTATTTAGTTATAAAATCGCCAATAGTTAGCTAGTCGCTCTGCATATATATGTTCTGAGGTATGTATGACTCTGTAAATACAGTTAAAGACAGTAATTACAGATTATATAATTATATTTGTACAGTTTTATTGTGCTTGTCTGCCATCTTGTGGTAATAAAATAAAATATCAAACTATTGAAAGCTTATTTCTGGACCTTATAGTACTGTGTTACTCTTTATATGAAAGAAGTATCATTCAGTTTTTCTCTCTTTCTGGGCGAGGGCAGCTTTCTTCAGTTCTTTCTTTTCTAGATGTGACCTCCACGTGACCTTCTTTCCACTCTGAAATTTAAAAAAAAAGAAAGAACGTTGCAGACTTTTAAAATCTTACTTCGCTTGATTTTACAAGAGATACAAATTGTATGTGTGTGTACAAAGGACACACTCATTTTTTTTTAGGCAGAAAGATGTGTCGTGGGTAGTTGAGTAGTGTGTGTGTGCGTGTGTGTGTGTGTGTGTGTGTGTGATTAGATAGAACTTACAGGTTTCTTATCTTCTTTCCAGGGCCCGCTGTTGCCTGCGTGCAGCACGCTGGAGCCGCCGTTCTTCCCGCTCCATCTGCACCATCAGTTCTTTCTGTTTTTTATCCCTGGGGGAACGGAGAGACAGACAGTGAAACTTTTAAAACGGACTTTCAGCCATTACAGAGCTGTATGTGTGAGAGCTGATCTAGGATCTGTTTCTCAATGTGATTTATATGGACAGGGTTCAAAAGGGGTAGAGAAATTGTGTAAAGCAGCAGATGGGCTACAATCAGTAACTGAATAGCTGTAAAGTGCATAAATATTGCGTGTACAAATGAACCGTGTTTGCGCACGACCTGTGTTTAAATAAGTGTGTTTGTTTTCCTGCGTGCTCTTACCTGGCCGTCTTCTCTCTGCGGTACTCCTTCTTTATAGTCTTTAATTCGTCCTCTGGAAGTGTGTTGAACCGTTCGAGCAGGTCATGGAAATGCGTCTCGACCGCTGTGAGCAGCTCATGTGAGCTCATGTCCGGTAAATCTCCCACGCAGACCCTGTACAGCTCTGATATCTTCTGGTTCAACTGCTTCAGGACTGCATTCTGAGTGGAAAGGAGACGAGAGTGACAGGTGTTAAGGACTGCCCTCAAGTGGGGTGTGTGTGTGTGCGCGTGTGTGTTTACCTTTTGTTCAGGACCGTCTTCACTCATTTTGAATTCTTCGATGCGCTGCTCTATTTTCGCTGCTTTTGCTCTTTTTGTATGAATGCATCTAGTGAGGTAGTCCATCTCCTCATTACTCTGAGCAGTGTCCTTCTCCCTGCAGCAACACAAACGGCTCAGAGGTTAAAGGATGCCGTCAGAACCTCTGCTGTAGATGTGTGCACAGGGACTGGGCTCCTGCGGGACCCGAGACATGTGGCAGGAGTAGATGTTGTTGTTTTTTAATCTCAGATATGAATAGTTCCTAGATCCTAATACCTTTATTTCTAATTGAAACATTTTTATCGACCGCCCGTAGATTGTGTGTTAGAGACGAGTTTCAAGGCAACTTGTTTTCCTG
>NC_030430.2:22887726-22915226 GCF_001660625.3 Ictalurus punctatus
GATTAAGGCCCCTTTAATTAGCTCCCTTTTAGATGACTTCAAATTAACGACCTAAACCAGGGGTTCCCAAACTTTTCCAGGGCAAGCCCCCCCCACAAAATTGCATTAACATTTGACCGAGGCCCCCCTTTTGCAAGATGTCTTTAAAACACATTAAAAATACAGACTTCTGAATATATCCCCCTTTTAAAAAAAAAAAAAATTTAATAATTACATCTTATATCACATTAGGAAATGATTGTGTGTGTGTGTGTGTGTGTGTGTGTGTGTGTGGTTGTCTGAGAATGAGAATTTATTTTTCACACCAAATTGTTGAGGCCCCCCGGGCGCCCCCTGGCGGCCCCCTCTTTGAAAACAACTGACCAAAACCATTAGATCTAGTATTTATTTTAGTATTTACTCCTAAAGAATGAATAAAAGCAGAAAAAGTGTCATGTAGCACCACTCCTCACATCTGTCCAGATGTAAAACATGTCAAACTTCTGTATTATAAATGCTTAAAGTGCTTTGATTGCTTTACAACCATTTTTTTTTTTTTTTTTTTTTTTTTTTTTAGCAAGGAAGAGTGATAATAGCAGACCTGTCTGTTTTAAAAATGACTTTTAACATTACTCAGAGTAAAACTTTCCGGCCAGCACATGCGCAATAGCACTCCTGAGAGCTCGGGGTTAGTTCTAAGTAAAGAGAGGTTGTATTATGAGACTCAGTAAAAGAGGTCTGATTGATAAAGTTTTTTTTCTCTCTCTGGTTTGACTCCGTAATTATGGTTTAAAACACAGAATAGCGTGCACACAGACATCTCAAAATGAAGGTTTATAAAATGTTCAGTCATTAATTCATACAATTGGTAATAATCTCACCAAGAAACACTGCAGTAAATTGAATAAACACACATAAATCTTACCTTTACTCACGCTTAGCTCGTTCAGCATGTGTGTCTGGAAATAAAACTAAGCACATCAACTTTCATTCACTGCATAAGCAAATGAATCCTCTGTATATATCCTCTGAGTTCCTGTGTATGGAATAGAATTGAGTGACTCAGTAGAAGTGCACTGTGACATCATCGCTTAGCAACCGAATCCCCTCCACACCTCATATACAGTACGTGTCAAAATTAACATATAAATCAGTGAAATTACATTACATTATTTCACTCATGCTCTAACTGTTTGAATATATAAAATCTCTCTCTCTCAAGGACAGTGGATAAAAGGTGTTAATCACTGCCCTCTAGTGGTTGTATTTCAGTTAAACCGTAGACACAAAATTATGGCGGCCCAAACCTGCAGAAATTAAAATTAAATAAATAAATAGAATAAATGACTTGGTAAAACATATCATTAATTTTTAATAAAATTTCCTTCATTTTCTATATATGTTTGTTCACTTTTTATTTATTTATTCTTTTCTTTTTTTAAATTATAGTTATTTATTTATGCATTCGTTTACTTTTATATTTATTTATTCCCGCATGTATTTACTTATCGAAGCATTTATTTTTTACTTTTCCCTGTGAAACATGCAAATGAGGGGGGCGGTCCTTGCATAGCTCCAGTGCATGATTGGTTGAGAGCTCTAAATAAGCGACAGAGATCGGCGTTTTCAAACAAGATGGCGGCAAGTAGCAATGTGCCGTCCACCCTGTCGCTACAGGATGTGGCAAATCACCCGGAGAGTTCGGTTATATCTCCTACCCGAGCATCCAGTTCGGCGTCGTCCAAAGCTGAGAACATGTCGCTTCCTCCAAGAGAATAAATCAGGAAACTCGTTATTAAGCACACAACAGAAACAGAAATGTACACTAATCAATTTGAAAGCTAAAAAGGCTATAAGGCTACTAGGAGCCACTTACATTAAACTACACTGCTCCATCCAATTCCAGAAAGTTCTTTCACGTACGCCCAATAATTTTGCCAAGTTTCCAGCAGTTTGACCGAGTGAGAGATAAACACGTGGTTATCCACTTCATTTGCCAAGTTGCGCAACTCTCTATCTATTCGTGAAGTGAAGACGCTAGCTCATACAGTCAGTGGTTGAAACCGAAAGAGAAATATCCTCCGATGCTGAGCAGGAAAACAAGGTGTGGAAATGTCTAGATGAGTTCCAGTTGGCGTGAACATGATCTGAGCAGAGCAGAAGGAAAGATAATGTACTCTACATGGACACTGTAGCAGCTAAACCCATACAGTGATAGCGTAGCTGTGCCTCCACTCGGCTAGCGACACCAAACTAGCCTAGTGAGAAAAACATGTCTCGGGGACTACATCAGAGATAAATGAAAGGAAAAAAAAAAGTAATACAAAAAATACATTTAGGATTAAATTTTATTAAAAATGAAATTTTATTTGTTTCATCAAGTCATTTATTTTCCTATTATTACATTTATATATATATATATTTTTTCATTTCTGCAGGTTTGATCCCTCATCCAAAATTCCTCCCTCTATCTCTCTCCTCGTGTGTGCGTGCCAAAGACGCCCTCAGAAAAAACGTCATTAAACATTTCAACACAAGAAAATACTACAAAAAGCAGTAAATAGTAATAAACTAAATAAATCAAGTAAATAAACTAAGGAAATTAGAAAGTGTTCCTGAGCATCTTGGAGAACCTGCTACATCTCTTGCGCTTTCGTTTGCAGGCAAAAACCCAGCAGCCTCCGTCGTGCTCGTCATCTGAAAAGTGGTCCGTTACATGTGTTGCTTCTTTACATTTTTCTGTAACATTTGATTAGTTGTTGTAAAAGTTATAACATTTCAAACATCTGTATGTTTTTTTTTTTAAACTTCTATTTGAACACCCATGGACATCATCAATATATCTGAAAAGCTTTGAAGAATTTAAAGCAAAATTTTTTAAATTAAAAAAAAAAAAAAAAAAAAAAAAAACTTTTAGTGAAACAGTTTTAAACATATAAACCCTTCACTGAGTTCCCCAGGAGAGAAACACACACACACTGAACATGCAGCAGTCATATTCTTGTTGGTTTCAACCAGCCGTGTGTTGGTGGGTAGAGTGTAGAGTTCAGCACCTTTCTGATATTTCTGATGATTAGTTCCTCATTAGGGTAGCTCAGTGGTTAAGACGGTTCTGACCGGAAGGTCGTGAGTTCAGACCCCAGCACCACCAAGCTGCCACTGCTGGGCCCTTGAGCAAGGCCCTTAACTCTCAACTGCTCACATGTATAAACGAGATCAAAGAAAGCCGCCCTGGATAAGATTTAGCGTCTGCCAAATGCTGCAAATGTAAACGTAGAAACACATTCATATTAGTGAAATAATATTCCTTACGTGTCTTAAACCTCTGTCCCATCATGCATTTTATTGATTTGTGTTTCACCTGAAACCAGTAAGATTTTTTTCAAAAATGAACAGAATTCTGAAATATTTGAATCAATACATTAATCATTTTTAAACAAGTTGTGCAGTTCCTGAGGTGTCCACTAGATGGACGTGCACAGTAGCAGGACCCTGGATGTAAAATATGGCCAAAAGTATGAGACTACCTGATCATCATCATCATCATAGCCATGTGTCCTTGTTGAACATCCCATTCCAGATCTTATCCCCACTTTGCTGTTATAATAAGCTCCACACTTCTTCTGGGAAGGCTTTAGACTAGGTTTTGGGGCGTGGCTGTGGGGATTTAGACACAAGAGCATTAGTGAGATCAGGTTCTAATGTTGGTATGGTGAAGAGGTCTGAGGTGCAGTCGGTGTTCCAGTGCATCCCAAAGGTGTTCAGTAGGGTTGAGGTCAGGGCTCTGTGTACGAGTTCTTCCACTCCAAACCATGTCTTCACGGAGCTCGACATATAATATAGGTGTGATGGTCAGGTGAACACATACATTTGGCTATGTCGTGCAGCTAGTTTTGGCAAACCGAAACTACAATCTCTATATACACACACACCGCAGTTTTACTAACTAGCTCCGTCTCAGTGAGAGAGACACCACACGCGCAGCAGCGCACATTACAGGAGCGGTCAGAGCAAATGAGGAAAGTAATATTAAAAAGTATCGTGTCCCCACTCTTAAGGCACATTCCATTCGCTCCAAAGCAACTTCAGAGATCTGCAGTATTTCGGGTAAATGAAGATTTCATTTATTTATTAGATATACAGATTATGAAAAATAATAATAATAATAATAATATTAATATTAATAATAATCAATCAATAATAAAAAGAAAGACCGGAAGCCCAGGATTATTTACACTCGCTCATTTTCATGCTGTAGTGAGGATTCACTCGGTCTTATCACGCGCGCGCGCGCACACACACACACCCTGATACATTGAGCATAAAAAAAAAAAACAACATGAGCAGAATTAATGGAAGAAAAATAATCCTTACATACATACAGTACATACATATACATACAGAGAGAGAGAGAGAGAGAGAGAGAGAGAGAGAGAGAGAGAGAGAGAGAGAGAGGCAGCTATAAAAGCAGAATCATATTCAAGTATCAAAATACACACTGATTACTTTACAGTCTATTATTGTTCACATCTTTAACAAAAAAAATCTCTCAGAATCATTAAAAATACTCGCAAAAAAAAGAAAAAGAAGAAAGGAAAAAAAAACAGGAGTGCTGACGTTAGCGTTGTTAGTTTAGGGCTGTCCTGCCTGTTCAGCACTGTACCGACACCATCCGATTTAAAACCCTAAAATAAATGTCTTTTTCTGTAAACTAAGACTAGATGTGTAAAGTACCGCACTGTTCTAGATTTAGCATCTTCCATACACACACACACACACACCAATTACAGCATTTTCTCCGACTTGTTCAGCAAGCCCTGCTACTCACAAGTTGGTTTAAAAAAAAAAAAAACAACAACAAAAAAAAACGAAACTTTATACAAATTTATAACACATGAAGAGAAGCAAAAAGTACCGTTAATTCTTTACTGCATTAAAAATCATTTGTAATTGCTAAAGATTACCAACTCTGGGGAGGAAAGAAAAATCGCCAGAAGCCCGTCTGCACCACGGAGAAAAAAAAACAATAAATAAAGGTATAATTGCGACTTTATTTTATATCCTGCAATTCTGACTTTATTTCCCGCAACTGCGAGTTTAAATCTCACAAATCGGACCGTATCCCTCTCAACTGTGCGCGAACATCTCGCAATTCTGATGTGTGCGTTTCTCCCCACAACTGTGAGTTCATATTGCACAATTTTTACTTCTTTTTAAGATTTCTGTGCGTTTCCCCCCCCCCGGAAAACCACTCGAATTGGTGAAATCTCAGTTCGGTTGCACGGAACCGTCTCGCACGCTCTTTCGCAGTGATGTGTGTTGCCAAGCGAGACCGTTTAGCTGTACTCGTGTTCCACGCACGTGAATCGAAAGCGGCTCTGACCGAACGCGTGCTGTGATGACGTCACATGACGTGTCCTGGCCCAAATCTGCAGGAAATTTGCGGTAATTTTGAAAGAAAAAAAAAAAAAAATTGTTCGATATTGTGTTCATTTCTGTGTTCGCAAAATCCTGGAGGGACTGGCATGTAGCCTGTTTATAGAGAACGATCGATGCTTTGTCGGTGCATTCTTCATAACTCGCTCAATGTCAAGTGGATGTCTTTAATAAAAAAATTAAAAAATAAAATAAAAAAAATCTGAATTGTGAGATATGAAGTCAGCATCACCTTTTAAAATGTTTCCCCCTCCATCATGGGAGCGGGCTTCTGTGAAAACGTGATTAATTGTTGTAAGCTAGCTGGCTAGCATGTATATGAAGACCAATAAACAACTTCCTCTAAACTTGAAGACACGCCCACGTTTCGAACCCATAGTCACGCCAAATCAACGCCGCTTCTCCATATATTATCTCAAAAGATGCAGCTATATTTCGATATATGACGAACGTTCTAATGCATTTTTTATTTTATTTATTTATTTTTTTAAGTAATCTGATACCGTTTCCTTGACACGTGTCCTGAAGGCCTCATGGTCGGCTTTTGAAACGTCGTGGTAGCTGCATAAAGTGATTACTTCGTGGGCGGGGCTTGGGATTGGTCAACTAACACGGTGAGAACTCCATTAGGTGAGTACGAGTCGGATTAAAAGTCTCGTACCGTTAAAACATCCAGTAAAAACTTCCACTCAGCCCAGGTATATAGTCATGTCCTACAGTCTGAGTGCACTAGTCAGACTGCAGGGGGAGTCCTACACCGAGTGCACTAGTAGAGTCAGTATCAGGGGGTTAGTCGTTAAAACAACATGACACTTAACGCCATCTGAATGAAATATACAGTGTACGAGGTTAGTGTCCAGCGTGTGAGGACCTCACTTGGGTTGAGTGGATTGGGACACGTCCACAGTGTCAATCATCCAGTGTAGCAGAAGGAGATGAAGGTGCCCATTGTTTTTGTGTGTGTGTGTGTGTGTGTGTGTGTGTGAGACAGAAAGAGAGAGAAATTTGCAAAATTATACACTGATCCATAATAACGCTGTTGGATGACCGATGGAAGGATAACGAAAGAAAACATGACAATGTGTGTGATGAATGTAGTGTAAATCTGCCTTTTTAGACGCGCGCGCGCGCGCACATGCACGCACACACACACACACACACACACACACACACACACACACACACACACACACACACACACACACACACACACACACAGAGATCACAGTGGTGATGTGTAAGGTGAACAGTCAGAGTCATGCTACTGGTCCTGTGTGGTTTGGCATCATGTTCAGCTAAGGGAAGGAAGACAGACAGACAGACAGACAGACAGACAGACAGACAGACAGACAGACACAGGTTAGATATACATGTATATATTTAAACCAAAACAAAACCAAAAAAAAAAATGACACCCGTCTGCTGTGCTCACTGGAAAAAAGGATGAAATGAAAAGGAAGGAAAGATTCCCAAAGCGCTGAGGCAGGCAGAACCGACTTGCTCCGTTACTACAGTTACAGAGGACTTTGTTACTGCGGTAACGTTCAAAGACCCTGCTGAACAACAACAGAAACCATCGAGGAAATTCTAATGCTTTCCACTACAAATACCATTACAAACCATCAGCTAACCAATAAAAACCTCCTTAAATGGTATCCATTAGAATTACCATCCACAGGGCCCGTTGCAGCTTCCATTAAAACCAATACAATTCCCGTTCTAACCATTAAAACTATTACAAATTCTACGAGGGCTTCAGTTGTTTTTGTTTCAGCAGGGATCGTACACAAACGTGAGACGAGACGAGACTCTACACCGCAGCGTTACCTGCTCTCCAGAACCCAAAGGAAAGCTCTAAGGGGCGGGTCATGAATATTAATAAAGAAGTGCAGCAAGCTGTAACGTGATTGGCTGAGGTGAGGAGTCAAGTCGACCCTGTCTGTTCCAGACACCTGTTCAGATACTACTCCGAAGCGAACTACTCCATGCTTGTTTGTTTGTTTATTTGTTTTTGTTTACGCCATGCCAGCTTCTATGGCTATTTTCTTGGTGAGAAAATAAGGGACTCTTTATAAAAGGTTTTTAAAATGAATCTTTCCAAAAAAGTCTAAAATTGCGTTAAAGTTTGGATTTTGTTCGAAATTTCTTCCAGCGCGTTGTCTAAATAAAAGAAAGGTTTCTCACGGGGGGTTAAAACATGTCTCAAGGATCCTGGCAGAAGGCCATGTGAACTAAACTTACTCGAGGAAACGTTCCAGAAATCAAAATACAAAACATACCAAATCAACCAGGATTTAAAATAAAACTAAAACAAAACAACGACGATAAAAAGCGTTATTTTTCCATTTTTTTTCTGTACAGTATTGGTGTGAGGAGAGTTCTAGAAAATGTCTTATTTCTAAAGAAGGTCTTTTTTGGGATGTGTATAAGGGAGCAGTAATTACAGTACCAGGACATGTGATGTTTAAGTTATGGGATACTTTACACACACACACACACACACACACACACACACACACACAAATGTGAGTGACTGTTCCAGCAAAATAATATTTGACCATTTATATCAGTATCACTATTTTAACGAACATGTGTGTGTGTGTGTGTGTGTGTGTGTGTGAGATGCTACAAGTGGCTCACCTGACAAACACTTAAGGCTTAACCTCAGGTAAAAACAATAAGTATAAAAGCCAGCAAAATGTAAAAGTGATATGTTTAAGTGTGTGCAGATTTACAGCCTGCGTGTGCAGTGATTAATCAATGCTACAAAAAAAAAAAAAGAGGAAAGAGAAACAAGCCCCACCCCTGGCTCCGCCCCAAACGCTCGTCTCTGACAGAACTTCTGTAAGGACACAAAAACGCCATCGCAGAGTAAATAGGCCTACTGAGCTACTTAGCCGCTCTGTTAACTTCTTCGTTGCTTCCCGGTCCTGACAAATCTGCCCTTTATTTCACGACACACTAATCTGAATTTCTCAGCAGCATGATCACAGTGCATTATGGGTTAAAAGCAATCGAACGCGCGAACATACGCGTCGTGTTTGAAGCCTGAAAACGGCTGGCGTTCCAATAAGGACACGATCAAAATCATCGATTCCAGCGTTTGGGACAGAGCCTCCGATCTTCGAGCGATGTGTTTCGTCACAGTGCGGGATTTGAAAACGCATTGCATCTGACAGACAATTCGAACGGAACCTCTGGAATCTCGCAGAAGTTCGGTCCATGTCAGTTAACCAGAAAAACAAAAGAATTTAAATAATAAAAAAATGTAAAGAAATCCATAAAGCCTCCCGTTTGTGTCCTTGGCTGTGGTGAGGGTTTTTTTTTTTGGTTTGGCAGTCGCGTTTCCGGTCAGATGGAAGACGAAGGCAGACTGACCCCGCCCACAGAGCCTCACCGCGGCCGACGCCCACTACACGCATGCGCAGCACCAGAGAGGACGAGAGAGACAGCCAATCAGAGCAGGAAGACAGGCTGGGGCGGTGTGTGTGAATGTACATATTAAGGGGCTGTGTGTGAGTGTGTGTGTGTGTGTGTGTGTGTGTGAGAGAGATATCTCACACACTGTGAGTGCAAGGAGAGTGAGAGACCAGGAGAAAGAGAGCGACACATGGGAAGCAGTCACATTGAAGGCACCCAGGAATCAAAGAAAGGGGATAGTGTGTGTGTGTGTGTGTGTGGGTGTGGGTGTGTGTGGGCATGTGTTCAGTAGATGGGGGTCTCGTACTTGGGGGTGCTGACAGTGTGTTTGGGGTCTTTGGGCTCCACAAGCCATGAAGGGTCATCTGCAGACTCCACCTACAACACACACACACACACATTGCTCTTACACAACTAAGATACAATTAATAAATCCCAAGCTCTGCCCACACTGATACTCTTACTAACTAGGACAAGCAGGAAAATGTGACTTGTGCTCCTGAACATGAACTTATATCTAACATCGTCTCCAAGTGAAGACAAACGATTTCAAACACTTGACCTTGCTGTGACCTTGACCCTGTTTCGACATCTAAATCATCAGCTCATCTGAGTTAGTTACAATGCTAATTCGATATCGAGCCTACAAATATCCAGTTCTCGTGCTCTTGAGACCGTGCTAGCAATCCACACAAGGATAGCAAGACAAATGTGCGTTTACGTGCACGCAACGTACGTAATGAGTAATATACTCACAACCCCCGGCTTTTGTGCCCCTCCACGCGGTTTAGGCACTGGTCTGCTACTCTTGGTGTTGATCTCAGACTCCGTCCCTACTGCTAAACTTTGCTTCTGCTTCTGATTGGTCCTCTGAGCCTGGAGAGCCAGCTGATAGGCTACTTCAAACGCCTGTCCCAGAGTCAGGATGATCTCATAGGTCAGATTCTGTGGAGGCAAGAACATGTCCATTGAGTCCTCCAAGTGTGTTTGTGTGTGTCTTTATGACCATGTGTGTGTGTGCGCGTGTCTCACCACATCCACCGTACTGAAGACATGACAGTAATGGTGGTCGGTCTGCAGGTCTTTGGTGATGTACGCGAACGTACACAAATCCTCTGGATCCTGAGCCGCACAAGAGATGTTCCTGATCTCATGTTCTGCTATGATGTTCTACACACACACACACACACACACAGACACACACACACTCATTAAAACAACATCCAGGCAGGACCGTCTTGCTTAAGATAGAAAGAGAGAGATACCTTATTAGCCGCGTCGATGAACTTGACTCCTTTATATGTGATGGAAAGGACGATAGTAGGAACCTTCCTCATCTGCTCTGTAGATCTCTATATACACACACACACACACACACACACACACACACACCGAGAGAGAGACAGACATGATGTCAAGACATGGTGGCTCTGTAATGTTTAGGTGAACCAGTGCAGCAGATTGTCTGCAGATATACAACAGATCAAAGACACGCCCATTTGTGACACCCAAAGACACACCCATTTGTGACACCCAAAGACACGCCCATTTGTGACACCCAAAGACACGCCCATCTGCACCACCCAAAGACACGCCCCATCTTTCAGCAGACCTTTCATGAGAATAGTGGGGAGGTACACACACACACACACACACACACACACACACACACACACACACACACACACACACACACACACACACACTTACCCTCATCTTAGCGCAGGCGTCTTGTGTGGACTCGGTTCCTCTCAGGTCCTTAATGAGCATGGAACCTAAATACTACACACACACACACAGTTGTCATACAGACTGCAAAGTAATACACTTTCCTAGTACCAGACTCCATGATTCATGTAATGTCATTAGTGTAACTCTACTACAGTGTGTTCTGATTGGTAGAGCAGAAGAGACAACACACAGCGTCAAACCAATAGAATACTGTACATCTCTCCACCTGTCTGTCTGCCACAATCTATCTGAACCATCTGTCTCTGTATGTCCATTTAATCTATCCATCTGTCTAACCTTCTGTCTGTTTGACAGTCTGTCTGTCTGTCCATCTGTCTGTCTCAGTGTTAAACAGTAGGTGTGAATCATCATGAGCGTAATGGAAGATTAAGGGTTGATGTGTGAGTGTGTGTGTGTGTGTGTGTGTGTGTGTGTGTGTTGTAGGACGTACATTAGCCTCGTAGCCGCAGGACTCGAATATGAGTTTCTCTGGTTTGTGATGCCAGTTCTGCACAGGTGCACATGGAGCTGCCTGACTGGGGGGGCGCAGGGTCAACCTCGACTCAGCATGCTGGTCCTCATACCTCTCCTGAGAGAGAGAGAGAGAGAGAGAGAGAGAGAGAGAGAGAGGGAGAGAGGGAGAGAGAGACACAGAGAGAGAAAGAGACACACAGAGAGATAAAGAGACAAAGAGAGAAACAGACAGACACACAGACACAGAGAGACACAGAGAGACAGAGAGAGAGAGAGAGAGAGAGAGAGAGAGAGAGAGACAGACAGAGAGACAGGGACAGCGAGAAACAGGGAAAGAGAGAGACAGAGAGGGGGGGAGAGAGAGTAAGAGGGAGAGAGGGACGGAGAGAAACACAGAGACAGAAACAGGGAGAGAGAGAGAGACACAAGGTCTAAGATGTCTGTACCTAAAATCACGGACATCAGCGATGGTTATTTCGTTTTCTGTACCTATTAGCTCCGCCCCGTTAAGAGCAAACAAGTTTGTGTTATCGATGACATCATAACGGATGGATGAGACGGAGCAAGTATATGGGATGGAGCGGGTCATGAATGCACCTGATTAATCTGCATAAATGTGCTGTTCCCCTAAGTGTGAGTTTAAGCGCGACTTAATCTCAGATATGTGGGGAAGAATACGCTCAACACGAACACTTCAGAATCACACCATCAGAAACAGAACTCACTTTAAATAAACATTTTCAAACGTATAAAGTTTGACACTTTCCCATGGGAAGAGACAAAAACAATATCCAGGACATTTTTATTCCAGCTGCAGGTAGATGATGTCTTAATATCAGTGTTACAACAGCTGGCCAATCAGCACACTCACTGGATCCGCGTGAACCAATCAGCACACTCACCGGATCCGCGTGAACTAATCAGCACACGCGTGATGCACAATGTATGCGAGCTATAGTTACCCAGAAGTTCCTTCTTCGCGACTCTCCACATGGAGAATAAGTCAGTCTTGACGGTGCATACCTGTGCTCTGGATCTGTTTGACAGGTCATAGTCTGACTCCGCCCCCTTTGTCCTCCCAGAATCCCCTGCAGGATCCATTGAGTGTTGCATGTACGAGTCTGGGAGACCCAGAGTAGATGATGAAGCCTGAAGCATCAGATCAGGACACTGACACACACGCGCGCATAGACAATACAAAAAACATATTAGTAATAAATAATCAGACAGAAGTACAAGAGATGTGGTGTGTGTGTGTGTGTGTGTGTGTGTGTGTCTCACTCTGATCTGAGAGAGTCGAGGTGGTTTCACTGGTGGCTCGTCATACAGTCGCTCAGTTAATGATGCGATAATTCGCTTCCTGTGACCCAACAAGGTGATCTTCAGCACCTACACACACACACACACACACACACACACACACACACACACACAATAAGCACTGTGCACCTCAGGGTGTTGTTACAACACTGCTGATATGCTATAGACACGCTAAACAGCACTGACTGAACTACAGTGGATATAAAAAGTCTACACACCCCTGTTAAAATTCCAGGCCCCCCCCCCATGTCAGATCTTTTCCACCTTTAATGTGACTAACACTACCGGTCAAAAGTTTAGACACACTCATTCGTTATTTCCCACATTTTAGAATAATAATAAAGTCATTAAAACTCTGGAAGGTCACAAATGGAAGAATATGAATTTAAGAAATTCAGAATATGATTTCTGAATTATTGCAGAATCTTATGGTCTGTAACTGAATTGAAAGAAAAGAAAAAGAAGCACTGATGTGCATTATTCCGCCACTAGGGGGCGAAACACTTATTGAAACCATGTCTCCGTAATGTTAGTGAACACTTATGGCACTGTTTTGTGTAGCTGGTACGCATAAAACCTCAAATATGAGGAAATGAAAGCTGGAATTCTGATCTACCGTCAACAAAAGTTGGCCTTGTGTACGGTACATGCGTGTGTGTAATTAATATATATATATATATATATATATATATATATATATATATATATATATATATATATATATATATATATATATATATATATATATATGAGTGTGCGCACTCACATTTACTATCTCGAGCTCCCACAGGTTCCTCACTGCCTCGAGTGTGTTGTATCCGCTTTGCAGGAAGTTGTGCAGATATTCACTCAGACCCAACGAGTCCAACCAAGAGGAGAGAGACACACTGCTCTCACAGCCTTTAACCTACACACACAGATAAATAAAACACACACACACACAATCTCAGGTCATAACAAATGTGATGTTATCTTATAACAAACACCAAGTATCTGAAATTCAAATGTTATTTGTCACACACACAATCCTACACAGCACGACGTACAGTGAAATACTTTTTCCGACTTAGCAGAGAAATTTAGATTCTAGAGCAAATATAAAATATAGAAATATAGTGTGTGTGTGTGTGTGTGTGTGTGTGTGTGTGTGTGTGTGTGTGAGTGTGTGAGTGTGAGAGAGAGAGAGAGAGAGAGAGAGAGAGAGAGAGAGAGAGAGAGAGAGAGAGAGACAGACAGACCTTGGGTAGTGTGCGAGCAGCGTTCAGCAGTTTCCTCCTGTGAGTCGCATCTGTGACCCCGATCTCCTTCAGATCCTGTTCCTCCATCACATTACTCCCCTACACACACACACACACACACACACACACACACACACACACACACACACACACACAATTAGAATTCCCTGTTGTGTTGTTCATGACTCCTCAATTTACAAATCTAAATCAATCCATATTCCTACTGACATCTCCTTCAGCGCTAATTACAACACGACTATATCAGCAAAACATATCTAACCGATATCTTCAGCAGTTCCATAAACAATATAACAGACATTGACTGATAATTGATTTTACCGATATTTATGCATTTTTAATCGGTGATCGGTTTATTTAATATCGGCTCTGCCGATAAACGGCGCAGTCTTGTGGCCGTTTCGAGAACTGCACGCAGAACCGTTATAACAGCCCTAAACGTACACATTAGATGTGTTACATAAATGCTCGAGGTGTAGTTTAAACAGCTTGCTGCTAAGAAATAGAGACAAACTTTAGTAAGAGTGCACTTTATTTATTTATTTTTGCACTCTTTCAGACCCCTCAATTTATTGGTGTTTAAATAAGAGCTTTGTTCTGTTTTGTATGCAAGGAGGAAGTCGACAAAATTGTTAGAAATAAAACTGTTTGTTCAGTTCAGTGGTGTCGTTATCATTCTTGTAGAAGTGTGTGTGTGTGTGTGTGTGTGTGTGTGTGTGTGTGTGTGTTTCTCTCACCATGAATCTCAGATCGTCGAAGCCGTTTAGAAGCAGTTTACTCTCGTACTGCGGCAGGCCCGCACGCTCCAGCCAGTCACCCACTGACTGATCCGAGATCAACCCCGCCACTTGTGGGAAAAGCAAGGGAGACAAAAAATGAACTCCAGGGACCCAAAGGATGACACGAGGTACCAGCTTGAGGGTAAATCTTTTTTATACTAGTAACCGTGGCCTACAAAAGTGGTACCATTTTTTTTTACCTCAACGTATAAATATACAATTTGTTTCCGTCTCTTCTTGCCGTTCTAAATAGCTAGCTGTACAGCTAGCGGCTAACACACGTGCACCTACTGTCCTTGTCAGCCCCCGACGCTTCGCCCCATGTAACGGATCAGATCAGATCGTCTGATATCGTTTGTACACTTTTCTGTCCACAACCTTCACAATCCTGAAGTCTGCAATACATGACCGGCTCTCTGCGCTTCAGTCAAAGTGTTTATTGCCAAAACGTACCAAACTCTTCAGCCGAATATCTAGGAGATGTGGGTCCGGGTCCGGGTCCGGGTCCAGGTCCAGGTCCCCCCCCCCAAGGTTCCTAAAGATCCCCTAGGAACTCTTTAATCTCACAACAGGCTCAACAGCACTGGAGCCATTTTGTGAGAACGTCACGTAGCTATGCCCGTTTGTAACCCCGCCCCCCAATCAGTCACTTTTGCACTTCGGTAACAGATCTGAATTAAACCACACCCATTTTAAAAACCACACATTTGAAGGAGGAGTATTTCAGCTATCTATATGGGACCAGAGAAATAAACGAATCGGTTTCCAGTACCCGTGCTGCAAAGCGTTTTGGTAAAGTGACTCGTCTTTTTTAGTTAGCATTTGGAAGAATGTCTGTACAATATGATTCAAAAGACAAAACACAGACCACATGGCTTTAAAAAAAAAACAAACAAACAAAAAAAAAACACAAACAAAAAAAACAAACACGGCACTAATAGCAGAATCCACAGACAAAACACAAAAATGTTCCAGTTTTATTCATATGTGTGTACCACCACAGGGTGCAAGATCATGGGCATGCTTTAGGCCACGCCCTTTTGCCCTTCCCTAGGTAAACGAGCATTAATGACCTTGTTTACGTTAGATCTCGCGTGCATAGAAACAAAGCCGTTCTCACGTTCACACTAGGAGCAATATGATGCAACAAAGCAACTGGGAGCCACAGATTTCCAGTGAAAGTGAAGCAGCGAGAGGCTGGAGGATGTGAGAAAGTCGAGTAAAAACATGGCTTCCCTTTGCAGGCAGGGTGAAAATAAGACTCGACAAATGCTAAAGTTAGCGGGTTGTACCTCTTAAGCCGCTCTCCTGCTCTTTAGAGAAGTCGATCCCCGCTCCGATTAGCGTCATGATCTTCTCGATCTGAAACGGAGAGAACCGGACGACAGAAATAACATCACATCTGAGGCTGATTTAATAACGTGAGCAGACAAGACAGGAGAGCGAGGATGTGATCTGACTGGAAATCAACACACTCATCATTAATGAGTAGAGAATACAGCTTCAGCCACTGAAATCCAGGAAATCAAAGCTGCCTGAGAAAAAAAAAATCTGCTCGTATAAAAAGATATAAATCATCAGCCTTTTCAACAGTACTAGCCACATGCTAAACCCCACATGCTAAAGAAACACAGCCAATCATGAGAAGCTACCCACATTCAGAGAAAAGTCATTTCAGCTTTAGAGAGAGAAACAGATCCTCCCCCGATTGATCCAGAATGGTATATTCCAGCTTTGGAGAGATAAAGAGACAGACAGACTAAAGGAGAGACAGACTAACTGAAGGAGAGACAGACTAACTGAAGGAGAGACTGAAGGAGAGACAGACTAACTGAAGGAGAGACTAACGGGAGGAGAGACTGGAGGAGAGACAGACTAACTGAAGGAGAGACTGGAGGAGAGACAGATTAACTGAAGGAGAGACTAAAGGAGAGAAAGACTGAAGGAGAGATAGACTAACTGAAGGAGAGACAGACTAACTGATGGAGAGACTGAAGGAGAGACCGACTAATGGGAGGAGAGACTGGAGGAGAGACTAACTGAAGGAGAGACAGACTAACTGAAGGAGAGACTGGAGGAGAGACAGACTAACTGAAGGAGAGACTAAAGGAGAGAAAGACTGAAGGAGAGACAGACTAATTGAAGGAGAGGCAGACTAATTGAAGGAGAGGCAGACTCAAGGAGAAACTGAAGGAGAGACTAACTGAAGGAGAAACTGAAGGAGAGACAGACTGAAGGAGAAACTGAAGGAGAGACTAACTGAAGGAGAAACTGAAGGAGAGACTAACTGAAGGAGAAACTGAAGGAGAGACAGACTGAAGGAGAAACTGAAGGAGAGACAGCCTAACTGAAGGAGAGACTAAAGGAGAGAAAGACTGAAGGAGAGACAGACTAACTGAAGAAGAGACTAAAGGAGAGAAAGACTGAAGGAGAGACAGACTAACTGAAGGAGAGACAGAATAACTGAAGAGACAAAGTGACCAAAGGAGAGACTGAAGGAAAGACAGACTAACTGAAGAGACAGACTGAAGGAAAGACAGACTAACTGAAGGAGAGAGAGACTGAAGGAGAGACTGAAGGAGAGACAGACTAACTGAAGGAGAGACTGAAGGAGAGACAGATTAACTGAAGGAGAGACTAAAGGAGAGAAAGACTGAAGGAGAGACAGACTAACTGAAGGAGAGACAGACTAACTGATGGAGAGACTGAAGGAGAGACCGACTAATGGGAGGAGAGACTGGAGGAGAGACTAACTGAAGGAGAGACAGACTAACTGAAGGAGAGACTGGAGGAGAGACAGACTAACTGAAGGAGAGACTAAAGGAGAGAAAGACTGAAGGAGAGACAGACTAATTGAAGGAGAGGCAGACTAATTGAAGGAGAGGCAGACTCAAGGAGAAACTGAAGGAGAGACTAACTGAAGGAGAAACTGAAGGAGAGACAGACTGAAGGAGAAACTGAAGGAGAGACTAACTGAAGGAGAAACTGAAGGAGATACAGACTGAAGGAGAAACTGAAGGAGAGACTAACTGAAGGAGAAACTGAAGGAGAGACTAACTGAAGGAGAAACTGAAGGAGAGGCTAACTGAAGGAGAAACTGAAGGAGAGACAGACTGAAGGAGAAACTGAAGGAGAGACAGCCTAACTGAAGGAGAGACTAAAGGAGAGAAAGACTGAAGGAGAGACAGACTAACTGAAGGAGAGACAGAATAACTGAAGAGACAAAGTGACCGAAGGAGAGACTGAAGGAAAGACAGACTAACTGAAGAGACAGACTGACTGAAGAGACAGACTGAAGGAAAGACAGACTAACTGAAGGAGAGAGAGACTGAAGGAGAGACTGAAGGAGAGACAGACTAACTGAAGGAGAGACTAAAGGAGTGAGAGACTGAAGGAAAGACAGACTAACTGAAGGAGAGAGAGACTGAAGGAGAGACTGAAGGAGAGACAGACTAACTGAAGGAGAGACTAAAGGAGTGACAGACTGAAGGGCAGACAGACTAACTGAAGAAGAGACAAACTAACTGAAGGAGAAACTGACTGAAGGAGAAACTGACTGAAGGAGAGACATCCAGATAAAATATAATAGATAATAAGTAATGCTGTTTATAAATCCCAGCTAAAGGTAGACTGACAGTCAGTCAGAGAGATGGATGGATAGATAGATAGAGGTGCAGTTAATAGACAGATAGATAAAACAGAGTTAGATAGATAGACAGAGATAGACAGAGATTGATAAGAGACAGAGATAGACAGACAGATGTGTAGTTAGTAATTAGTTGATAGATAGATAGATAGATAGATAGTAGATAGACAGAAAGAAAGAGAGACATATAGACAGATACATGTGTAGATAGGACATAGATAGAGGATAGAGACAGACAGACAGACAGACAGATAGATAGATATAGTTAGTAGACAGACAGACAGACAGATGTCCATCATCACATCCCCTTCAGTCCTCTTTGCAGACGATGAAAGATTCATTGGGGATGATGTGCAGCACTCCGAGCTCACAGCTCTCTGCTGAAGGTCTCCCTGACGGAGGACGAGGACAAACCTGTTTAACACTGAAGCTGAATCAGAAGAGATCTGAATAAACGTCTCGAACCCCGCATATCAGCAGCACACATCATGATTATTCATAAGCAGCTTCGCCAACTGAAGAAAACAGGCCGGCGTTTACAATCCAAACAGGAAGTGATGAAACCAGGAAGTGATGCTCGTGTTTGATAATATTCGGAGCCAGGTCTGAATATTCACACCTACTGAGAACCATCTGCCCTTCACCCGTCCATGCTTCAAGCGACATGATCTGAATGCAGAGGCTGGTAGAGAGAGACAGCAGTGCAGTGAGACAGGAGGGCAGGGAAGGGGACAATAATCTTACGTTGTGGGAGGACGAGAGTCTCCGGCAATCGGACGAGTACCGCCTCTGTCTCTGCTGGGACAAAATCAACCTTCACATAAACATAAAGGAATGAAAGGAGAAAGCTAGAAAAAAAAAAAAAGTGAGGGAAGGAAACCAAGACGTTTTTTTTAATGAAGAAAGGAAAGAAAGAAGGAAGGAAAATGACAAAATAAAAGAAGACAAAGAAGGGATAGAACAAAGGAAAGACAAATGGAGAAAAGAACACTAGTAAAGAAGAAAAGAAAAAAGAAAGAAGGTAGGATGGACACAGAAGAAAGATGGAAGGAGATCAGGGAAGCAAAACGGACTCAAAATGAGAGAGAAAAGCCGAAGGAAGGGGAAAAGGGAAGCAGAAAAAAGGAAGGAAAGAGGTCAAAGATGGAAGACTTGTGCTTTTCAGAGAGACAGAGGAACTGTCTCCCACTGTGACTGCTGAGGCCTCCAACAATCAGGAGGTCAAAGGTCAGGAAAGAGTCACAGGTCAACAGCTGAAGAGTAGCTAAGTGTGTGTGTATAAAAGAGAGTGAGACACCCCAGCAGATGTGGGCAGGGAATGAGTGTGTGTGCCAGGTTCTGGAAACAAAAGCGATGTCGAGAGGCATTCTCATTCTCTCCCTCATTCTCTCTCTCCCTCTCTCTCATTCTCCCACTCTTTCTCCCTCATATTCTCTCCTCCTCCCTCCCTCTATCTCATTCTCTCTCTCCCTCTCTCTCATTCTCTCCCCATCTCTCTCTCTCATATTCTCTCCCTCCCTCCCTACCTCATTCTGTCCCCCTCTCTCATTCTCTCCCTCTTTCATTCTCTCCCTCCCTCTCTATCTCTCTCTCACATTCTCTCCCTCCCTCATTCTGTCCCCCTCTCTCATTCTCCCCATCTCTCATTCTCCCTCTCTGTCTCTCATATTCTCTCCCTCTCTTGTTCCCTCTCCTTCTCTCCCTCCCTCTCTCATATTCTCGCCCTCCCTCTCATTCTGTCATTCTCTCCCTCTCTCATTCTCTCCCTCTCGCTCTCTCCCTCTCATTCTCTTCCTCTCTCTGTCTGTCATATTCTCTCCCTCTCTTGTTCCCTCTCCATCCCTCTCTCATTCTCTCCCTCCCTCTATCTCATTCTCTCCCCCGCCCTCTCATTCTCTCCCCCGTGTTCTCATTCTCTCCCTCGCGTTCACATTCTCTCCCTCGCGCTCTCATTCTCTCCCTCGCGCTCTCATTCTCTCCCTCACGCGCTCATTCTCTCTCGCCCCCCCCTCCCGGTCTCACTCTCTCTGTCTATCTCACTCTCTCTCAAACACACACAGGAATACAAAACAACGTCTACAAATGAAGTCAAACTACAGCATCTGTCTTTATCCAAACCACCATCATGGGCTGTGTCCCAAACCACATTCTATTGTACTAAAGATTACGCCCTATAGTGCACACTGTTTAGAAAGTCGTGCCAAGTCTGAAGCATCCAAAATAACTTTTCCCCTTTAACATCACAAATAGGCAATGTGTGTGATTATGTCCTAAATCTCACATTACCCTACTAAATAGTACTCCACTGCAGATTACTGCACTATTCAGTCTTGGCAGTAAGTCATTTGAGACACAGCCCGAATTAAACCCTCTTGTTATGGCTTAAACACAAATGCTATCTTAATAACTAGTTTATCCACTGCAGTACACACTGCAGGTATGAAACACTACACCATCTGACATGACAACTGGTGTGTGTGGCTCCATCCCAAACCACATACACACTCCCTACAAGGCAGACTCATGGACTATATCCCAAATAGCATATTATTATTATTATTATTATTACTACTATTATTATTATGCTGAATAATGTGTCAAAATCCTAAGTTGACTATAGTGCACACTATGCAAGTAAACAGTGCTCGTTTCCATCAACGCTTTCCCAATTACCATGCCAACCATTCAGTGTATGTGTGGCTCCGTCCCAAACTGCACACTACAGTACTAGATAGCATTTTGTCTCAGTGAAAGATACTCACAAACGCAGATCTGACAGCAGCCATTAGAAGGGTGCAGGGTGAGAGGGGACAGGAGAGTGGACGAGGGAACACACTCCTTCACCTCGAGTTCTTATACTCTGAATATCAGCCTCCGCACATCCATGTGAGAGTGAGAAAGAGTGTGCGTCCTCCCTTTTTTTTTTTTTACCCTAAACAAAAGTGCTGGATTAGCATAAGCAGGCTTTGTCTCGCTCTCTCTCGCTCACTCACACACAGTGTATTGGTACACTGTCCCTCAAAGCAAGCCAGGCAGTCGTGACCAAGAAGAGACACACACTGATAATGAGACACACACGCACACACACACAGAGCAAGAGACAGAAAATAAAGCCACACCTCCTCCACTGAGGCTGATGGCACAGAGGCCACACCTCCACTGAGACTGATGGCACAGAGGCCACACCTCCTCCACTGAGACTGATGGCACAGAGGCCACACCTCCTCCACTGAGACTGATGGCACACAGACCACACCTCCTCCACTGAGACTGATGGCACACAGACCACACCTCCTACACTGAGACTGATGGCACAGGCCACACCTCCTCCACTGAGACTGTTGGCACAGAGGCCACACCTCCTCCACTGAGACTGTTGGCACAGAGGCCACACCTCCTCCACTGAGACTGATGGCACAGAGGCCACACCTCCTCCACTGAGACTGATGGCACAGAGGCCACACCTCCTCCACTGAGACTGATGGCACAGAGGCCACACCTCCTCCACTAAGACTGATAGCACACAGACCACACCTCCTCCACTGAGACTGATGGCACAGAGGCCACACCTCCTCCACTGAGACTGATGGCACAGAGGCCTCACCTCCTCCACTGAGACTGTTGGCACAGAGGCCACACCTCCTCCACTGAGACTGATGGCACAGAGGCCCCACCTCCTCCACTGAGACTGTTGGCACAGAGGCCCCACCTCCTCCACTGAGACTGTACTTGTAAGAAAGTTAAAAAGTACTTGTGAGAAAATTTTTTATTTTTTCATGATATCCATAAACACACTGTCCAGTCACACCCTCTCCTCACCCTGAACGCTTCTTCTTACCTCGTCCCACTCTGACGTGAACGACGGCGATTTCTCCATCCCCCTCTTGGGCACGCTGCAGTTGGACACCGATTCGCTGCGGCCGCACAGCCCCACCTCCTCTTCAGTGGGCGGAGTCGACAGCAGATCCGAGTCAGACTTGGACAGGCTGCGGGAGAGCTTCAGGTCTCCGGGACGGTTCCGGTTCGGCGAGTCACGTGGCTCTTTGTTCACAGTAGCGTAGATGGCCTTGGGGTCCGGGTCAGTCCGGATGGTTGCCATGGAAACCGACGGCAGGCACTTAGGGGCCGCGGGATCAGAGGGCAACCGCGAAGGCTCCACTCCTTCCCGAGTGTCGACGACAGGCGATGATCCGTGAAGAAGACCGGTGAACTGCTCGGGCACAGATGAGCTCTCTATTAGAGATGAGGAGGACAGAGAGAGAGAGAGACAGAAAAAGAGAGAGACAGACAGGCAGAGAGAAAGAATGTTAGAGTGTGATATCTACCCCAGCTAATAGGAATCCACCCACATCCCTGTGGAACAGATCTGCTATTGTCTGCAGTTAGAAGAGAGAAAGAGAGAGAGAGAGAGAGAGAGAGAGAGAGAGAGAGAGAGACAGACAGAGAGAGACAGAGTGAGTGAGTGAGAGCCAGAGTGAGAGAAAGACAGAAAGAGACAGACAGCTGGACACAGCTGACATTCTTCTAGTGTGAGACTTGTTCTTGTGGAACCAACTCCTGTGTTTCTCTAAGAACCAACATCTGTCCGACTCTCTTTCTACTAATCTCTCTCTCTACTAATCTGTCTGTCTCTCTTCATTCAACCATGTCTCTTTATTACTTTGACTTTGATGAGACTTTTGACTCTCTTTCTATTTATCTGTCCATCTCTTTATTCCACTTGCTCTCTCTTAATTTCTCTCTTTTTCTATTAATCTGTCTATTCATGTCTGTCTCTTTCCCTTAGCCCGTCTATTTATTTATTTATTTATTTATTTATTTATTTATTTATTTCTCTCTCTTTTCATTAACCCGTGTCTGTCTTTCTATTAATCTCCCTGTTCCTCTTTCGGTTGACCTGTCTCTCTCTCTTCCTTTTTATCGGTCTGTTTCTCCCTCATTCTCTTTCGATCATTCTACAATTGTTCCCTTTCTGTTCTTTTTTTTTCTTCTTCATTTGCTTGTTGCTCTGTCTCTCTTTCTGACTGAATCTGTCTGCCCCCCCCCGTCACTCCCTTGGCTCTCTCATTTCGTAGCCGTCTCTGTCACAGTGTATTTATCTTATATTTATAATCCGTATCTCTCTCTCTCTCTCTCTCTCTCATCCTCTTTCTGTCCTTCTCTCTCATTCTAGTCCTTATACATTCTCTTCTAACAATTTAGACAACTTTAAAATGCTAAAGATCAACGTCAACATGGCTCTCTCCCCACACACACACACACACACACACACACACACAGTAGAAAAAAATCCCAAACAGCTAACTCCTCTCCCATTTTCTGTTTCTTTCTCTCACCTTAAGCGGAGCACCGTCCTCAAGGAGCCATTCTCCACGTTTACCCCACACACACACACACACACACGTAACTCTAACTCAGCTCTGTACCTCAGACACACACCAGGCAGCCGGGCAGAGAGCCATAACACATGCTGAAGTGGCTGGAAGAGAAGTGTGTGTGTGTGTGTGTGTTTGTGTGTGAGAGCGCACGGTTGTGTGAGAAGGTCATGGTGTTTGGTAACAGGCAGTGATGTCACACCCGACCTCTAACCTCCGTCCTTAAGGAACAGACCCGAGTTGTGTCCCGGTGTAAGAACGCAACATTACAGCGCACGAAGGTTTACTGCTCTTCTGTTTAACATTCTGAAGAGGAGGAGCTAGATGACATCATCAGAAACATGCCGACCAATCACGCGAAGCCATGGAAGGACCGGAAGACACTCATTTATTCCATCACACTCGTGACTTCCCCCCCACCTTGCATCATATCCTGAGCCATGGTGTTGCTCCAAGACCTTGTAGTTGTGGGCTGCGTTCCAAATTGCACTGCACACTAATTTCGTATAGTGCATACTGTTTAACATGTGAGGGCTTTAACATTTAACATTACCCCTACTACAACACTAGTTTACCCATTACCATAGCAACAAGCAAAACTACAGAGGACATAACATCTCGTCATATGAAGTAGTTCGGAAGTAAGTGATTTGGGCACCAACCGCAATCATGGATGGATTGAAACACACACTTGATACATCACCCAGTTACTGTCCCAAATCACTTCCTTATAAGCCACCACCGTTTAGGTTACTGCAGATATGTAGGAGAATCATTTAGTCGTATTTAAAACGCTGGTGTGTGATTTGGGACGCAGCCACAGAGAGTCAGAGTGTGTGCGTAAGGAAAAGAAAAAAGAAAAAAAAAAAAAGTGTGTGGGTGTGTTTATAGTTATATGAAGTCATGCAGTGAAGGGGTCCACCCAAACCCTTGAGGAATGAACACTATACACACACACACACACACACACACACACACACACACACACACCATGCTTATGTCTTCAGGATTATATTTGGCATTCAGATGCTTAATAAACTCTGCACGCCCTCCTGATGTAATAATAATAAACAACACACGGCTAGTACGCACTTCCACCGAGGGCGAGTTTAAGCGAAGCTGCTGATTGGCTGGCTTCTCCAATGCCATTATGACATCATCACCTGGCAGCTGAGATTTCTAATATAAAATGCTGAGCTCAGCCCTGAGCACTTCATTTCACATAACTGAAATAATAGATGTTGTATTATAATAATAATAATAATAATAATAATAATAACGGTAATGTTTGCTCAACGCCCGAAGAACATCTGTATACATCTGCCAGGATCTACGAATACACATGAATATGCAAATTAAATACACCGGCACGTGCTTCTGCCGTCGCTAACAGTCTAAGATCGATAACTTCAGCTAATTTAGCGACGCGACAGGAAGCTGTCGTAGCCTGCGTGCCGAGTAGGATTTCAGCACCAGAGTCTTGAGTTGCGTCGTCATGTCCTGACCGATTTTCTCCTCAACAGCAAAAAATCTGTCGCATTATAATTAATGTTACCACACCTGTCTTCGTTCATCGCTAACGTCAGCTAGCTATCTAGCTTCACACGCAGATTCTATGGCTAAAGGTTTCCAGGTACTTAGGTATTGTCATCTAAACTCAAGGTGTTCAAGCAATGGCATGGCTCGAGATATGATGCAAGGGGGAAGAAACGAGAGTCTTCCCGTCCTTCGATGGCCTCGTGTGCGATTGGCTCCTCCTCTCCAGAACGTTCAACAGAACGGCGTTTGATGGCGATCCAGACTCATCCGAAGCCAGTGGAGCTTATTTGGCGACATCGTAAACAGAGTGTAAACATTCCTCATCTGGAGCCATTTCAAACCTCAAAACCCAGACACATTCACACACTACGGACAATTCGGAAACGCTAACAAGCCTACAAGGCAAATCTCTGGACCGGAGGAGGAAACCCCAGAAGAACGGGAGAACGTGCAAACTCCGCACACGCACACGTCAGGGGTGGGGTTCGAACCCCCAATAATTGCGGTCGGGAGCAGCTTGGGGTTCAGTGTCTTGCACAAGGACACTTCGGCATGTGGAGTCACGTGGGCCGGGAATCAAAACTCCATCCCTACGATTAGTGGACAACCCGCTCTACCACCTGAGCCACAGCTGCCCCAAAGTGTTGCAGTAAAGGGCACTCTAGTCAACTCAGGGACAAGGTGAGTTTCTCCTACTCATTCTGGTTCATTCGTATAAACATTATTTTAAACTTAGTTTAGTCGTATAGCGCTTTAACTACAGACATTCTCACGAGTGTACGCCGAATCGCCATTGGCTCTGCGCTCCAAGCGACAGAAAACGCCTGGCGAGATACCGCGCGTTTTGTTAGTTTTGAGAAAAGAAAAAAAAAAAAAGAACGTCAAGGAAGAACGGAACCAGGTTCGTGACGGTTTGTCCGAGCCTGCTATTCTGGAAATACCCGGATGGGTCTTGGGGAAGGGTTAACCCTTTATTTATTTATTTTATAAAGCACTATACCTTTGACCTCAACATCCGTGACTCGGTAATGTTACTGGAAACGTTTCAAAGCTTCTTAGAGACTCTTCATCAGCCTCTTGAGTGCTGAGCACTGTAAACCGCAATGAGAACGCAAGAACTTTTGGACATGTGTGGGGTAAATCTGCGTTCTCATATATACACTACCTCTCAGTTTAAACACACTCATTCTTTATCTTTATTTTCTTTCCACATTCTTAGAAGAATAATAAAGTCATCAAAACTCTGGAGGAACACAAATATGCTGTTATAAAAAAAAAAAAAAATTATGCTGTTATATAAAAAAAAAAAAAAATCCAATATAGATCAAAATAATTTAACATTTTAGCATCTTCAAAGTCGACGCCCTTTTCGCCTAGAATTTCCAGAAATGTATTCTCGGCGTTTTCTCGAGCGATTTCTTGAAGGATTTCCCCGAGATGCTTTTTAAACAGGATTAAAGGAGTTCACACCGACGCCGGACTCTAATCGGCTGCTTTTCGGAAAAATATTTCTCCCCGGGTCGTCCGTTTAAAAAAATATATTTTTGTAAATAAAATACGATTATATTTCTGTCTACGACACCGATTTCACACATTCAATCACACACCTTCGGATCGAAAGCTTTAAAAGATCATGAGAAACATTTCAATCGAGTGTCCACAAACTTTTTGACCGGCAGAGTATGTTTTGAATGTAAAACCTTTGTTAGAAACGTGATAATTATCTACTCATTTGTTTCCATTAGTGTATTAATGCACGGTAACTAGCCAACATTAGAACGCATACATTATTACATTTTATTATTACATTATGGGAAACTAATACACACACAATTTATTTACCAGAAAAATTAGACCAGACTTAGAAACCTAAACAAACACACAGATTATAGTTTAGTGCACTAAGTAGTGAATAGTGGAGTTTTGGGGGAAAAAAGAAAAGAAAAAAAAAATAGCATACATGCAACAACTTGTAATAAACACACAGACTTCCCAAACCAAGTGAATGAAGCGTAGAAAGAAAGCTTTGGAAAGTCATGAGATGTGTCATAAACCACATAATAGATCGTAGCCGATGGTGTAAGCAAACAAATGCAAATCCACAGCAACGTTTGATTCGTTACATAAGGCTGTGTCTCAAACCACATCCTAGTATACGACATAGAGCCCCTGTACTTCTACACCCACCACCGGAGCCTCTCATAGCGACTATAGGCTGCCAAATGTTGAAGTAGTGTATTCGTATGCGGTTAAGGACACAGCCGCAGACATGGAGAAACTTTATTTATAGTTAAATTTAACAAAAAAGGTACGTACGTGAATATAATCATATAGGTATGTTATATATAATACACACCTGGAGGCTCTCACACACTCCACTCCTATGAGTCTCGGTCAGGAAAATGGCGACGTCGCACGCTAACACACTGCTCATGCATTTGCATTTGGTTTGGTTTGGTTTACACCCTGCTGTGTGTGTGTGTGTGTGTGTGTGTGTGTGTGTGTGTGGCAGCTGCTATTACAGCTGATACGGCATGTGCAGCCT